>NW_026893744.1:0-300000 GCF_032452875.1 Bos javanicus | reverse complement strand
CACGTGACTGATCATGCACTGATCACGTGACTGATCATGCACTGATCACGTGACTGATCATGCACTGATCACGTAATTGATCATGCACTGATCACGTGGCTGATCATGCACTGATCACGTGACTGATCATGCACTGATCACGTGACTGATCATGCACTGATCAGTGGCTATCATGCACTGATCACGTGGCTGATCATGCACTGATCACGTGACTGATCATGCACTGATCACTGGCTATCATGCACTGATCACGTGGCTATCATGCACTGATCACGTGGCTGATCATGCACTGATCACGAGACTGATCATGCACTGATCACGTCTATATCATGCACTGATCACGTGACTGATCATGCACTGATCACGTGCATGATCATACACTGATCACGTGACTGATCATGCACTGATCACGTGGCTATCATGCACTGATCACGTGGCTGATCATGCACTGATCACGTAGCTACCATGCACTGATCACGTGACTGATCATGCACTGATCACGTAATTGATCATGCACTGATCAGTTGACTGATCATGCACTGATCACGTGACTGATCATGCACTGATCACGTGACTGATCATGCACTGATCACGTGGCTATCATGCACTGATCACGTGGCTGATCATGCACTGATCACGTGGCTATCATGCACTGATCACGTGACTGATCATGCACTGATCACGTGGCTGATCATGCACTGATCACGTGGCTGATCATGCACTGATCACGTGACTGATCATGCACTGATCACGTGACTGATCATGCACTGATCACGTGGCTATCATGCACTGATCACGTGGCTGATCATGCACTGATCACGTGCCTGATCATGCACTGATCACATGGCTGATCATGCACTGATCACGTGACTGATCATGCACTGATCACGTGGCTATCATGCACTACTCACGTGGCTGATCATGCAATGATCATGTAGCTACCATGTACTGGTCACGTGACTGATCATGCACCCATCAGGTGACTGATCATGCACTGATCACGTGCCTGATCATGCACTGATCACGTGACTGATCATGCACTGATCACATGGCTATCATGCACTGATCACGTGGCTGATCATGCACTGATCACGTGGCTGATCATGCACTGATACCGTGACTGAGCATGGACTGATCACATGACTATCATGTGTGATCACGTGACTTAATGGCGCTGATCATGTGACTGATCATGCGCTGATCATGTTTGCTATCATACACTGATCATGTGCCTCTGGAGGCAATAAACAAAGAGCTGAGTAGGCACGAATCAAACAGTCAGCAGGCAATAATCATGGAACTCAGCTGTGAGGAATCATGCTGCTCAGCTGGCAATAATCAAGCAGCTGAGCAGGCAGGAATTACGCAGCACAGCTGGCAATTGTCAAGCAGATGACAGGCAGGAATCGTGCAGCTCAGCTGGCAATTGTCAAGCAGATGAGCAGACAGTAATCACGCAGCTCAGCAGGCCCTGATCACGTGACTGAGCATGCACTGTTCACGTGAATCATGCTGATCAGCTGGCAATGATCATGCACTGATCAGGCAGGAATTACACAGCACAGCTGGCAATTGTCAAGCAGATGACAGGCAGGAATCGTGCAGCTCAGCTGACAATTGTCAAGCAGATGAGCAGACAGTAATCACGCAGCTCATCATGCACTGATCACGTGACTGAGCATGCACTGATCACGTGGCTGATCATACACTGATCACGTGACTGATCATGCACTGATCACGTGGATATCATGCACTGATCACGTGGCTGATCATGCACTGATCACGTGACTGATCATGCACTGATCACGTGGCTGATCATGCACTGATCACGTGGCTGATCACACACTGTCACGTGACTATCATGCACTGATCACGTGGCACTCATGCACTGATCACGTGGCTGATCATACACTGATCACGTGACTGATCATGCACTGATCACGTGGCTATCATGCACTGCTCACGTGGCTGTCATGGAATGATCACGAAGCTACCATATACTGGTCACGTGACTGATCATGCACTGATCACGTAAATGATCATGCACTGATCACGTGACTGATCATGCACTGATCACGTGACTGATCATGCACTGATCACGTGGCTATCATGCACTGATCACGTGGCTGATCATGCAACGATCACGTAGCAACCATGTACTGGTCACGTGACTGATCATGCACTGATCACGTAATTGATCATGCACTGATCACGTGGCTCATCATGCACTGATCACGTGGCTGATCACACTGATATCACGTGACTGATCATGCACTGATCACGTGACTAATCATGCACTGATCACGTGGCTATCATGCACTGATCACGTGGATATCATGCACTGATCACGTGGCTGATCACACACGTATCACGTGACTGATCATGCACTGATCACGTGGCTATCATGCACTGATCACGTGGCTGATCATGCACTGATCACGTGGCTATCATGCACTGATCACGTGGCTGATCATGCACTGATCACGTAGCTATCATGCACTGATCACGTGACTGATCATGCACTGATCACGTGGCTGATCATGCACTGATCACGTGACTGATCATGCACTGATCACGTGGCTGATCATGCACTGATCACGCAGCTACCATGCACTGATCACATGACTGATCATGCACTGATCACGTGATTGATCATGCACTGATCACGTGGCTTATCATGCACTGATCATGTGACTGATCATGTGCTGATCATGTTTGTGTCATACACTGATCATGTGCCTCTGGAGGCAATGAACAAAGAGCTGAGTAGGCACGAATCAGTCAGGCAATAATCATGGAACTCAGCTGTGAGAAATCATGCTGCTCAGCTGGCAATAATCAAGCAGCTGAGCAGGCAGGAATTATGCAGCACAGCTGGCAATTGTCAAGCAGATGACAGGCAGGAATCGTGCAGCTCAGCTGGCAATTGTCAAGCAGATGAGCAGACAGTAATCACGCAGCTCAGCAGGCCCTGATCACGTGACTGAGCATGCACTGTTCACGTGGCTGATCATACACTGATCACGTGACTGATCATGCACTGATCACGTGGCTATCATGCACTGATCACGTGGCTGATCATGCACTGATCACGTAATTGTCATGCACTGATCACGTGGCTATCATGCACTGATCACGTGGCTGATCATGCACTGATCACGTGACTGATCATGCACTGATCACGTGGCTGATCATGCACTGATCACGTGGCTATCATGCACTGATCACGTGGCTGATCATGCACTGATCACGTGGCTACCATGCACTGATCACGTGACTGATCATGCACTGATCACGTAACTGATCATGCACTGATCACGTGGCTGATCATGCACTGATCACGTGGCTGATCATGCACTGATCACGTGACTGATCATGCACTGATCACGTGGCTGATCATGCACTGATCACGTGACTGATCATGCACTGATCACGTGACTGATCATGCACTGATCACGTGGCTATCATGCACTGATCACGTGGCTGATCATGCATGATCACGCAGCTACCATGTACTGATCACGTGACTGATCATGCACTGATCACGTGACTGATCATGCACTGATCACGTGGCTATCATGCACTGATCACGTGGCTGATCATGCACTGATCACGTAGCTACCATGCACTGATCACGTGACTGATCATGCACTGATCACGTGACTGATCATGCACTGATCACGTGGCTATCATGCACTGATCACGTGGCTGATCATGCACTGATCACGCAGCTATCATGCACTGATCACGTGACTGATCATGCACTGATCACGTGGCTGATCATGCACTGATCACGTGGCTGATCATGCACTGATCACGTGACTGATCATGCACTGATCACGTGACTGATCATGCACTGATCACGTGGCTATCATGCACTGATCACGTGGCTGATCATGCACTGATCATGTAGCTACCATGTACTGGTCACGTGAATGATCATACACCCATCAGGTGACTGATCATGCACTGATCACGTGGCTATCATGCACTGATCACGAGACTGATCATGCACTGATCACGTCTAATCATGCACTGATCACATGACTGCCCATGCACTGATCACGTGGATGATCATACACTAATCATGTGACAGATCATGCACTGATCACGTGGCTGATCATGCACTGATACCGTGACTGAGCATGGACTGATCACATGACTATCATGTAGTGATCACGTGACTTAATGGCGCTGATCATGTGACTGATCATGCGCTGATCATGTTTGCTATCATACACTGATCATGTGCCTCTGGAGGCAATAAACAAAGAGCTGAGTAGGCACGAATCAAACAGTCAGCAGGCAATAATCATGGAACTCAGCTGTGAGGAATCATGCTGCTCAGCTGGCAATAATCAAGCAGCTGAGCAGGCAGGAATTACGCAGCACAGCTGGCAATTGTCAAGCAGATGACAGGCAGGAATCGTGCAGCTCAGCTGGCAATTGTCAAGCAGATGAGCAGACAGTAATCACGCAGCTCAGCAGGCCCTGATCACGTGACTGAGCATGCACTGTTCACGTGGCTGATCATACACTGATCACGTGATTGATCATGCACTGATCACTTGGATATCATGCACTGATCACGTGGCTGATCATACACTGATCACGTGTCTGATCATGCACTGATCACGTGGCTGATCATACACTGCTCACGTAACTGATCATGCACTGATCACGTGGCTATCATGCACTGATCACGTGGCTGATCATGCACTGATCACGTGACTGATCATGCACTGATCACGTGGCTATCATGCACTGATCACGTGGCTGATCATGCACTGATCACGTGGCTATCATGTACTGTCACGTGACTGATCATGCACTGATCACGTGACTGATCATGCACTGATCACGTGGCTATCATGCACTGATCACGTGGCTGATCATGCACTGATCACGTGACTGATCATGCACTGATCACGTGACTGATCATGCACTGATCACGTGCTGATCATGCACTGATCACGTGGCTGATCATGCACTGATCACGTGGCTGATCATGCACTGATCACGTGGCTATCATGCACTGATCACGTGGCTGATCATGCACTGATCACGTGGCTATCATGCACTGATCACGTGACTGATCATGCACTGATCACGGGACTGATCATGCACTGATCACGTGGCTATCATGCACTGTCACGTGACTGATCATGCACTGATCACGTGGCTGATCATGCACTGATCACGTGACTGATCATGCACTGATCACGTGGCTGATCATGCACTGATCACGTGACTGATCATGCACTGATCACGTGGCTGATCATGCACTGATCACGTGGCTGATCATGCACTGATCACGTGACTGATCATGCACTGATCACGTGACTGATCATGCACTGATCACGTGGCTATCATGCACTGATCACGTGGCTGATCATGCACTGATCACGTGACTGATCATGCACTGATCACTGGCTATCATGCACTGATCACGTGGCTATCATGCACTGATCACGTGGCTGATCATGCACTGATCACGTGACTGATCATGCACTGATCACGTCTATATCATGCACTGATCACGTGGCTGATCATGCACTGATCACGTGGATGATCATGCACTGATCATGTGACTGATCATGCACTGATCACGTGGCTGATCATGCACTGATCACGTGGCTGATCATGCACTGATCACGTGGCTATCATGCACTGATCACGTGGCTGATCATGCACTGATCACGTAGCTACCATGCACTGATCACGTGACTGATCATGCACTGATCACGTAATTGATCATGCACTGATCACGTGGCTGATCATGCACTGATCACGTGGCTGATCATGCACTGATCACGTGACTGATCATGCACTGATCACGTGACTGATCATGCACTGATCACGTGGCTATCATGCACTGATCACGTGGCTGATCATACACTGATCACGTGCCTGATCATGCACTGATCACGTGGCTGATCATGCACTGATCACGTGACTGATCATGCACTGATCACGTGTCTGATCATGCACTGATCACGTGGCTATCATGCACTGCTCACGTGGCTGATCATGCATGATCACGCAGCTACCATGTACTGGTCACATGACTGATCATGCACTGATCACGTGACTGATCATGCAGTGATCACGTGGCTATCATGCACTACTCACGTGGCTGATCATGCAATGATCATGTAGCTACCATGTACAGGTCACGTGAATGATCATACACCCATCAGGTGACTGATCATGCACTGATCACGTGGCTATCATGCACTGATCACGCACTGATCATGCACTGATCACGTCTATATCATGCACTGATCACATGACTGCCCATGCACTGATCACGTGGATGATCATACACTAATCATGTGACAGATCATGCACTGATCACGTGGCTGATCATGCACTGATACCGTGACTGAGCATGGACTGATCACATGACTATCATGTAGTGATCACGTGACTTAATGGCGCTGATCATGTGACTGATCATGCGCTGATCATGTTTGCTATCATACACTGATCATGTGCCTCTGGAGGCAATAAACAAAGAGCTGAGTAGGCACGAATCAAACAGTCAGCAGGCAATAATCATGGAACTCAGCTGTGAGGAATCATGCTGCTCAGCTGGCAATAATCAAGCAGCTGAGCAGGCAGGAATTACGCAGCACAGCTGGCAATTGTCAAGCAGATGACAGGCAGGAATCGTGCAGCTCAGCTGGCAATTGTCAAGCAGATGAGCAGACAGTAATCACGCAGCTCAGCAGGCCCTGATCACGTGACTGAGCATGCACTGTTCACGTGGCTGATCATACACTGATCACGTGACTGATCATGCACTGATCACGTGACTGATCATGCACTGATCACGTGACTGATCATGCACTGATCACGTGGCTGATCATGCACTGATCACGTGGCTGATCATGCACTGATCACGTAGCAATCATGCACTGATCACGTGACTGATCATGCACTGATCACGTAATTGATCATGCACTGATCACGTGGCTGATCATGCACTGATCACGTGGCTGATCACACACTATCACGTGACTGATCATGCACTGATCACGTGACTATCATGCACTGATCACGTGGCTGATCATGCACTGATCACGTGACTATCATGCACTGATCACGTGGCTGATCATGCACTGATCACGTGACTGATCATGCACTGATCACGTGGCTATCATGCACTGATCACGTGGCTCTCATGCACTGATATCATGCACTGATCACGTGGCTGATCATGCACTGATCACGTGACTGATCATGCACTGATCACGTGGCTGATCATGCACTGATCACGTGACTGATCATGCACTGATCACGTGACTGATCATGCACTGATCACGTGGCTATCATGCACTGATCACGTGGCTGATCATGCACTGATCACGTGACTGATCATGCACTGATCACGTGACTGATCATGCACTGATCACGTGACTGATCATGCACTGATCACGTGACTGATCATGCACTGATCACGTGGCTATCATGCACTGATCACGTGGCTGATCATGCACTGATCACGTGCTACCATGCACTGATCACGTGACTGATCATGCACTGATCACGTGATGATCATGCACTGATCACGTGGCTGATCATGCACTGATCACGTGACTGATCATGCACTGATCACGTGGCTATCATGCACTGATCACGTGGCTGATCATGCACTGATCACGTGCCTGATCATGCACTGATCACATGACTGATCATGCACTGATCACGTGACTGATCATGCACTGATCACGTGGCTATCATGCACTACTCACGTGGCTGATCATGCAATGATCATGTAGCTACCATGTACTGGTCACGTGACTGATCATACACCCATCAGGTGACTGATCATGCACTGATCACGTGCCTGATCATGCACTGATCACGTGACTGATCATGCACTGATC
This sequence comes from Bos javanicus, assembly GCF_032452875.1. Classification (NCBI taxonomy): domain Eukaryota; kingdom Metazoa; phylum Chordata; class Mammalia; order Artiodactyla; family Bovidae; genus Bos; species Bos javanicus. The sequence continues at coordinate 292,108 of NW_026893744.1, read as the reverse complement.
ACATGGCTATCATGCACTGATCACCTGGCTGATCATGCACTGATCACGTGGCTGATCATGCACTGATACCGTGACTGAGCATGGACTGATCACATGACTATCATGTAGTGATCACGTGACTTAATGGCGCTGATCATGTGACTGATCATGCGCTGATCATGTTTGCTATCATACACTGATCATGTGCCTCTGGAGGCAATAAACAAAGAGCTGAGTAGGCACGAATCAAACAGTCAGCAGGCAATAATCATGGAACTCAGCTGTGAGGAATCATGCTGCTCAGCTGGCAATAATCAAGCAGCTGAGCAGGCAGGAATTACGCAGCACAGCTGGCAATTGTCAAGCAGATGACAGGCAGGAATCGTGCAGCTCAGCTGGCAATTGTCAAGCAGATGAGCAGACAGTAATCACGCAGCTCAGCAGGCCCTGATCACGTGACTGAGCATGCACTGTTCACGTGGCTGATCATACACTGATCACGTGATGATCATGCACTGATCACTTGGATATCATGCACTGATCACGTGGCTGATCATACACTGTTCACGTGTCTGACCATGCACTGATCACGTGGCTGATCATACACTGCTCACGTAACTGATCATGCACTGATCACGTGGCTATCATGCACTGATCACGTGGCTGAACATGCACTGTTCACGTGGCTGATCACACACCTGTCACGTGACATATCATGCACTGATCACGTGGCACTCATGCACTGATCACGTGGCTGATCATACTGTGCTCACGTAACTGATCATGCACACATCACGTGGCTATCATGCACTGCTCACGTGGCTCGTCATGGAATGATCACGTAGCTACCATATACTGGTCACGCGACTGATCATGCACAGATCACGTAAATGATCATGCACTGTTCACGTGACTGATCATGTACTGATCACGTGACTGATCATGCACTGATCACGTGGCTATCATGCTCTGCTCACGTGGCTGATCATGCAATGATCACGTAGCAACCATGTACTGGTCACGTGACTGATCATGCACTGATCACGTAATTGATCATGCACTGATCACGTGGCTGATCACATGATCACGTGACTGATCATGCACTGATCACGTGGCTCTCATGCACTGATCACGTGGCTATCATGCACTGATCACGTGGATATCATGCACTGATCACGTGGCTGATCACACACTATCACGTGACTGATCATGCACTGATCACGTGGCTATCATGCACTGATCACGTGGCTATCATGCACTGATCACGTGGCTGATCATGCAATGATCACGTAGCTACCATGTACTGGTCACGTGACTGATCATGCACTGATCACGTGATTGATCATGCACTGATCACGTGGCTGATCATGCACTGATCACGTGGCTGATCATGCACTGATCACGTGACTGATCATGCACTGATCACGTGAATGATCATGCACTGATCACGTGGCTATCATGCACTGATCACGTGGCTATCATGCACTGATCACGTGGCTGATCATGCACTGATCACGTGACTGATCATGCACTGATCACGTGGCTATCATGCACTGATCACGTGGCTATCATGCACTGATCACGTGGCTGATCATGCACTGATCACGCAGCTACCATGTACTGGTCACATGACTGATCATGCACTGATCACATGACTGATCATGCACTGATCACGTGGCTTATCATGCACTGATCATGTGACTGATCATGTGCTGATCATGTTTGGTGATCATACACTGATCATGTGCCTCTGGAGGCAATGAACAAAGAGCTGAGTAGGCAGGAATCAGTCAGCAGGCAATAATCATGGAACTCAGCTCTGAGAAATCATGCTGCTCAGCTGGCAATAATCAAGCAGATGAGCAGGCAGGAATTACGCAGCACAGCTGGCAATTGTCAAGCAGATGACAGGCAGGAATCGTGCAGCTCAGCTGGCAATTGTCAAGCAGATGAGCAGACAGTAATCACGCAGCTCAGCAGGCCCTGATCACGTGACTGAGCATGCACTGTTCACGTGGCTGATCATACACTGATCACGTGACTGATCATGCACTGATCACGTGACTGATCATGCACTGATCACGTGGCTATCATGCACTGATCACGTGGCTGATCATACACTGATCACGGGACTGATCATGCACTGATCACGGGCTATCATGCACTGATACATGACTGACATGCACTGATCACGTGGCTGATCATGCACTGATCACGTGACTGATCATGCACTGATCACGTGACTGATCATGCACTGATCACGTGGCTGATCATGCACTGATCACGTGGCTATCATGCACTGATCACGTGGCTGATCATGCAATGATCACGTAGCTACCATGTACTGGTCACGTGACTGATCATGCACTGATCACGTAATTGATCATGCACTGATCACGTGGCTGATCATGCACTGATCACGTGGCTGATCATGCACTGATCACGTGACTGATCATGCACTGATCACGTGACTGATCATGCACTGATCACGTGGCTATCATGCACTGATCACGTGGCTGATCATACACTGATCACGTGCCTGATCATGCACTGATCACGTGGCTGATCATGCACTGATCACGTGACTGATCATGCACTGATCACGTGTCTGATCATGCACTGATCACGTGGCTATCATGCACTGCTCACGTGGCTGATCATGCATGATCACGCAGCTACCATGTACTGGTCACATGACTGATCATGCACTGATCACGTGACTGATCATGCAGTGATCACGTGGCTATCATGCACTACTCACGTGGCTGATCATGCAATGATCATGTAGCTACCATGTACAGGTCACGTGAATGATCATACACCCATCAGGTGACTGATCATGCACTGATCACGTGGCTATCATGCACTGATCACGAGACTGATCATGCACTGATCACGTCTATATCATGCACTGATCACATGACTGCCCATGCACTGATCACGTGGATGATCATACACTAATCATGTGACAGATCATGCACTGATCACGTGGCTGATCATGCACTGATACCGTGACTGAGCATGGACTGATCACATGACTATCATGTAGTGATCACGTGACTTAATGGCGCTGATCATGTGACTGATCATGCGCTGATCATGTTTGCTATCATACACTGATCATGTGCCTCTGGAGGCAATAAACAAAGAGCTGAGTAGGCACGAATCAAACAGTCAGCAGGCAATAATCATGGAACTCAGCTGTGAGGAATCATGCTGCTCAGCTGGCAATAATCAAGCAGCTGAGCAGGCAGGAATTACGCAGCACAGCTGGCAATTGTCAAGCAGATGACAGGCAGGAATCGTGCAGCTCAGCTGGCAATTGTCAAGCAGATGAGCAGACAGTAATCACGCAGCTCAGCAGGCCCTGATCACGTGACTGAGCATGCACTGTTCACGTGGCTGATCATACACTGATCACGTGATTGATCATGCACTGATCACTTGGATATCATGCACTGATCACGTGGCTGATCATACACTGTTCACGTGTCTGACCATGCACTGATCACGTGGCTGATCATACACTGCTCACGTAACTGATCATGCACTGATCACGTGGCTATCATGCACTGATCACGTGGCTGATCATGCACTGATCACGTGGCTGATCATGCACTGATCACGTGACTGATCATGCACTGATCACGTGGCTATCATGCACTGATCACGTGGCTGATCATGCACTGATCACGTGGCTATCATGCACTGATCACGTGACTGATCATGCACTGATCACGTGACTGATCATGCACTGATCACGTGACTGATCATGCACTGATCACGTGACTGATCATGCACTGATCACGTGACTGATCATGCACTGATCACGTGGCTATCATGCACTGATCACGTGGCTGATCATGCACTGATCACGTAGCTACCATGTACTGGTCACGTGACTGATCATGCACTGATCACGTAATTGATCATGCACTGATCACGTGGCTTATCATGCACTGATCATGTGACTGATCATGTGCTGATCATGTTTGGTGTCACACACTGATCATGTGCCTCTGGAGGCAATGAACATAGAGCTGAGTAGGCAGGAATCAGTCAGCAGGCTATAATCATGGAACTCAGCTCTGAGAAATCATGCTGCTCAGCTGGCAATAATCAAGTAGATGAGCAGGCAGGAATTATGCAGCACAGGTGGCAATTGTCAAGCAGATGACAGGCAGGAATCGTGCAGCTCAGCTGGCAATTGTCAAGCAGATGAGCAGACAGTAATCACGCAGCTCAGCAGGCCCTGATCACGTGACTGAGCATGCACTGTTCACGTGGCTGATCATACACTGATCACGTGACTGATCATGCACTGATCACGTGACTGATCATGCACTGATCACGTGGCTATCATGCACTGATCACGTGGCTGATCATGCACTGATCACGGGACTGATCATGCACTGATCACGGGCTATCATGCACTGATACATGACTGACATGCACTGATCACGTGGCTGATCATGCACTGATCACGTGACTGATCATGCACTGATCACGTGACTGATCATGCACTGATCACGTGGCTGATCATGCACTGATCACGTGGCTATCATGCACTGCTCACGTGGCTGATCATGCAATGATCACGTAGCTACCATGTACTGGTCACGTGACTGATCATGCACTGATCACGTAATTGATCATGCACTGATCACGTGGCTGATCATGCACTGATCACGTGGCTGATCATGCACTGATCACGTGACTGATCATGCACTGATCACGTGACTGATCATGCACTGATCACGTGGCTATCATGCACTGATCACGTGGCTGATCATGCACTGATCACGTGCCTGATCATGCACTGATCACGTGGCTGATCATGCACTGATCACGTGACTGATCATGCACTGATCACGTGGCTGATCATGCACTGATCACGTGGCTATCATGCACTGATCACGTGGCTGATCATGCATGATCACGCAGCTATCATGCACTGATCACGTGACTGATCATGCACTGATCACGTGACTGATCATGCACTGATCACGTGGCTATCATGCACTGATCACGTGGCTGATCATGCACTGATCACGTGTCTGATCATGCACTGATCACGTGGCTGATCATACACTATCACGTAACTGATCATGCACTGATCACGTGGCTATCATGCACTGATCACGTGGCTGATCATGCACTGATCACGTGGCTGATCATGCACTGATCACGTGACTATCATGCACTGATCACGTGGCACTCATGCACTGATCACGTGGCTGATCATACACTGATCACGTGACTGATCATGCACTGATCACGTGGCTATCATGCACTGATCACGTGGCTGTCATGCAATGATCACGTAGCTACCATGCACTGATCACGTGACTGATCATGCACTGATCACGTAAATGATCATGCACTGATCACGTGACTGATCATGCACTGATCACGTGACTGATCATGCACTGATCACGTGGCTGATCATGCACTGATCACGTGGCTGATCATGCACTGATCACGTGGCTGATCATGCACTGATCACGTGGCTGATCATGCACTGATCACGTGACTGATCATGCACTGATCACGTGACTGATCATGCACTGATCACGTGGCTATCATGCACTGATCACGTGGCTGATCATGCACTGATCACGTGACTGATCATGCACTGATCACGTGACTGATCATGCACTGATCACGTGACTGATCATGCACTGATCACGTGACTGATCATGCACTGATCACGTGGCTGATCATGCACTGATCACGTGACTGATCATGCACTGATCACGTGGCTGATCATGCACTGATCACGCAGCTATCATGCACTGATCACGTGACTGATCATGCACTGATCACGTGACTGATCATGCACTGATCACGTGGCTTATCATGCACTGATCATGTGACTGATCATGTGCTGATCATGTTTCTGTCATACACTGATCATGTGCCTCTGGAGGCAATGAACAAAGAGCTGAGTAGGCACGAATCAGTCAGGCAATAATCATGGAACTCAGCTGTGAGGAATCATGCTGCTCAGCTGGCAATAATCAAGCAGCTGAGCAGGCAGGAATTATGCAGCACAGCTGGCAATTGTCAAGCAGATGACAGGCAGGAATCGTGCAGCTCAGCTGGCAATTGTCAAGCAGATGAGCAGACAGTAATCACGCAGCTCAGCAGGCCCTGATCACGTGACTGAGCATGCACTGTTCACGTGGCTGATCATACACTGATCACGTGACTGATCATGCACTGATCACGTGGCTATCATGCACTGATCACGTGGCTGATCATGCACTGATCACGTGGCTGTCATGCACTGATCACGTGGCTGATCATGCACTGATCACGTGGCTGATCATGCACTGATCACGTGACTGATCATGCACTGATCACGTGGCTGATCATGCACTGATCACGTGGCTATCATGCACTGATCACGTGGCTGATCATGCACTGATCACGTGGCTATCATGCACTGATCACGTGACTGATCATGCACTGATCACGTAACTGATCATGCACTGATCACGTGGCTGATCATGCACTGATCACGTGGCTGATCATGCACTGATCACGTGACTGATCATGCACTGATCACGTGGCTGATCATGCACTGATCACGTGACTGATCATGCACTGATCACGTGACTGATCATGCACTGATCACGTGGCTATCATGCACTGATCACGTGGCTGATCATGCATGATCACGTAGCTACATGTACTGGTCACGTGACTGATCATGCACTGATCACGTGACTGATCATGCACTGATCACGTGGCTATCATGCACTGATCACGTGGCTGATCATGCACTGATCACGTAGCTATCATGCACTGATCACGTGACTGATCATGCACTGATCACGTGACTGATCATGCACTGATCACGTGGCTATCATGCACTGATCACGTGGCTGATCATGCACTGATCACGCAGCTATCATGCACTGATCACGTGACTGATCATGCACTGATCACGTGGCTGATCATGCACTGATCACGTGGCTGATCATGCACTGATCACGTGACTGATCATGCACTGATCACGTGACTGATCATGCACTGATCACGTGGCTATCATGCACTGATCACGTGGCTGATCATGCACTGATCATGTAGCTACCATGTACTGGTCACGTGAATGATCATACACCCATCAGGTGACTGATCATGCACTGATCACGTGGCTATCATGCACTGATCACGAGACTGATCATGCACTGATCACGTCTAATCATGCACTGATCACATGACTGCCCATGCACTGATCACGTGGATGATCATACACTAATCATGTGACAGATCATGCACTGATCACGTGGCTGATCATGCACTGATACCGTGACTGAGCATGGACTGATCACATGACTATCATGTAGTGATCACGTGACTTAATGGCGCTGATCATGTGACTGATCATGCGCTGATCATGTTTGCTATCATACACTGATCATGTGCCTCTGGAGGCAATAAACAAAGAGCTGAGTAGGCACGAATCAAACAGTCAGCAGGCAATAATCATGGAACTCAGCTGTGAGGAATCATGCTGCTCAGCTGGCAATAATCAAGCAGCTGAGCAGGCAGGAATTACGCAGCACAGCTGGCAATTGTCAAGCAGATGACAGGCAGGAATCATGCAGCTCAGCTGGCAATTGTCAAGCAGATGAGCAGACAGTAATCACGCAGCTCAGCAGGCCCTGATCACGTGACTGAGCATGCACTGTTCACGTGGCTGATCATACACTGATCACGTGATTGATCATGCACTGATCACTTGGATATCATGCACTGATCACGTGGCTGATCATACACTGATCACGTGACTGATCATGCACTGATCACGTGGCTGATCATGCACTGCTCACGTAACTGATCATGCACTGATCACGTGGCTATCATGCACTGATCACGTGACTGATCATGCACTGATCACGTGACTGATCATGCACTGATCACGTGGCTATCATGCACTGATCACGTGGCTGATCATGCACTGATCACGTAGCTATCATGTACTGTCACGTGACTGATCATGCACTGATCACGTGACTGATCATGCACTGATCACGTGGCTATCATGCACTGATCACGTGGCTGATCATGCACTGATCACGTGACTGATCATGCACTGATCACGTGACTGATCATGCACTGATCACGTGGCTATCATGCACTGATCACGTGGCTGATCATGCACTGATCACGTGGCTGATCATGCACTGATCACGTGGCTATCATGCACTGATCACGTGGCTGATCATGCACTGATCACGTGGCTATCATGCACTGATCACGTGACTGATCATGCACTGATCACGGGACTGATCATGCACTGATCACGGGCTATCATGCACTGATCACGTGACTGATCATGCACTGATCACGTGGCTGATCATGCACTGATCACGTGACTGATCATGCACTGATCACGTGGCTGATCATGCACTGATCACGTGACTGATCATGCACTGATCACGTGGCTGATCATGCACTGATCACGTGGCTGATCATGCACTGATCACGTGACTGATCATGCACTGATCACGTGACTGATCATGCACTGATCAGTGGCTATCATGCACTGATCACGTGGCTGATCATGCACTGATCACGTGACTGATCATGCACTGATCACTGGCTATCATGCACTGATCACGTGGCTATCATGCACTGATCACGTGGCTGATCATGCACTGATCACGTGACTGATCATGCACTGATCACGTCTATATCATGCACTGATCACGTGGCTGATCATGCACTGATCACGTGGATGATCATGCACTGATCATGTGACTGATCATGCACTGATCACGTGGCTGATCATGCACTGATCACGTGGCTGATCATGCACTGATCACGTGGCTATCATGCACTGATCACGTGGCTGATCATGCAATGATCACGTAGCTATCATGCACTGGTCACGTGACTGATCATGCACTGATCACGTAATTGATCATGCACTGATCACGTGGCTGATCATGCACTGATCACGTGGCTGATCATGCACTGATCACGTGACTGATCATGCACTGATCACGTGACTGATCATGCACTGATCACGTGGCTATCATGCACTGATCACGTGGCTGATCATACACTGATCACGTGGCTGATCATGCACTGATCACGTGGCTGATCATGCACTGATCACGTGACTGATCATGCACTGATCACGTGTCTGATCATGCACTGATCACGTGGCTATCATGCACTGCTCACGTGGCTGATCATGCATGATCACGCAGCTACCATGTACTGGTCACATGACTGATCATGCACTGATCACGTGACTGATCATGCACTGATCACGTGGCTATCATGCACTACTCACGTGGCTGATCATGCAATGATCATGTAGCTACCATGTACAGGTCACGTGAATGATCATACACCCATCAGGTGACTGATCATGCACTGATCACGTGGCTATCATGCACTGATCATGCACTGATCATGCACTGATCACGTCTATATCATGCACTGATCACATGACTGCCCATGCACTGATCACGTGGATGATCATACACTAATCATGTGACAGATCATGCACTGATCACGTGGCTGATCATGCACTGATACCGTGACTGAGCATGGACTGATCACATGACTATCATGTAGTGATCACGTGACTTAATGGCGCTGATCATGTGACTGATCATGCGCTGATCATGTTTGCTATCATACACTGATCATGTGCCTCTGGAGGCAATAAACAAAGAGCTGAGTAGGCACGAATCAAAAGTCAGCAGGCAATAATCATGGAACTCAGCTGTGAGGAATCATGCTGCTCAGCTGGCAATAATCAAGCAGCTGAGCAGGCAGGAATTACGCAGCACAGCTGGCAATTGTCAAGCAGATGACAGGCAGGAATCGTGCAGCTCAGCTGGCAATTGTCAAGCAGATGAGCAGACAGTAATCACGCAGCTCAGCAGGCCCTGATCACGTGACTGAGCATGCACTGTTCACGTGGCTGATCATACACTGATCACGTGACTGATCATGCACTGATCACGTGACTGATCATGCACTGATCACGTGACTGATCATGCACTGATCACGTGGCTGATCATGCACTGATCACGTGGCTGATCATGCACTGATCACGTAGCTATCATGCACTGATCACGTGACTGATCATGCACTGATCACGTAATTGATCATGCACTGATCACGTGGCTGATCATGCACTGATCACGTGGCTGATCACACACTATCACGTGACTGATCATGCACTGATCACGTGACTATCATGCACTGATCACGTGGCTATCATGCACTGATCACGTGACTATCATGCACTGATCACGTGGCTGATCACACACTGATCACGTGACTGATCATGCACTGATCACGTGGCTATCATGCACTGATCACGTGGCTCTCATGCACTGATATCATGCACTGATCACGTGGCTGATCATGCACTGATCACGTGACTGATCATGCACTGATCACGTGGCTGATCATGCACTGATCACGTGACTGATCATGCACTGATCACGTGACTGATCATGCACTGATCACGTGGCTATCATGCACTGATCACGTGGCTGATCATGCACTGATCACGTGACTGATCATGCACTGATCACGTGACTGATCATGCACTGATCACGTGACTGATCATGCACTGATCACGTGACTGATCATGCACTGATCACGTGGCTATCATGCACTGATCACGTGGCTGATCATGCACTGATCACGTAGCTACCATGCACTGATCACGTGACTGATCATGCACTGATCACGTAATGATCATGCACTGATCACGTGGCTGATCATGCACTGATCACGTGGCTGATCATGCACTGATCACGTGACTGATCATGCACTGATCACGTGACTGATCATGCACTGATCACGTGGCTATCATGCACTGATCACGTGGCTGATCATGCACTGATCACGTGCCTGATCATGCACTGATCACATGACTGATCATGCACTGATCACGTGACTGATCATGCACTGATCACGTGGCTATCATGCACTACTCACGTGGCTGATCATGCAATGATCATGTAGCTACCATGTACTGGTCACGTGACTGATCATACACCCATCAGGTGACTGATCATGCACTGATCACGTGCCTGATCATGCACTGATCACGTGACTGATCATGCACTGATCACATGGCTATCATGCACTGATCACGTGGCTGATCATGCACTGATCACGTGGCTGATCATGCACTGATACCGTGACTGAGCATGGACTGATCACATGACTATCATGTAGTGATCACGTGACTTAATGGCGCTGATCATGTGACTGATCATGCGCTGATCATGTTTGCTATCATACACTGATCATGTGCCTCTGGAGGCAATAAACAAAGAGCTGAGTAGGCACGAATCAAACAGTCAGCAGGCAATAATCATGGAACTCAGCTGTGAGGAATCATGCTGCTCAGCTGGCAATAATCAAGCAGCTGAGCAGGCAGGAATTACGCAGCACAGCTGGCAATTGTCAAGCAGATGACAGGCAGGAATCGTGCAGCTCAGCTGGCAATTGTCAAGCAGATGAGCAGACAGTAATCACGCAGCTCAGCAGGCCCTGATCACGTGACTGAGCATGCACTGTTCACGTGGCTGATCATACACTGATCACGTGATGATCATGCACTGATCACTTGGATATCATGCACTGATCACGTGGCTGATCATACACTGTTCACGTGTCTGACCATGCACTGATCACGTGGCTGATCATACACTGCTCACGTAACTGATCATGCACTGATCACGTGGCTATCATGCACTGATCACGTGGCTGAACATGCACTGTTCACGTGGCTGATCACACACCTGTCACGTGACATATCATGCACTGATCACGTGGCACTCATGCACTGATCACGTGGCTGATCATACTGTGCTCACGTAACTGATCATGCACACATCACGTGGCTATCATGCACTGCTCACGTGGCTCGTCATGGAATGATCACGTAGCTACCATATACTGGTCACGTGACTGATCATGCACAGATCACGTAAATGATCATGCACTGTTCACGTGACTGATCATGTACTGATCACGTGACTGATCATGCACTGATCACGTGGCTATCATGCACTGCTCACGTGGCTGATCATGCAATGATCACGTAGCAACCATGTACTGGTCACGTGACTGATCATGCACTGATCACGTAATTGATCATGCACTGATCACGTGGCTGATCACACTGATCACGTGACTGATCATGCACTGATCACGTGGCTCTCATGCACTGATCACGTGGCTATCATGCACTGATCACGTGGATATCATGCACTGATCACGTGGCTGATCATGCACTGATCACGTGACTGATCATGCACTGATCACGTGGCTATCATGCACTGATCACGTGGCTATCATGCACTGATCACGTGGCTGATCATGCAATGATCACGTAGCTACCATGTACTGGTCACGTGACTGATCATGCACTGATCACGTGACTGATCATGCACTGATCACGTGGCTGATCATGCACTGATCACGTGGCTGATCATGCACTGATCACGTGACTGATCATGCACTGATCACGTGAATGATCATGCACTGATCACGTGGCTATCATGCACTGATCACGTGGCTATCATGCACTGATCACGTGGCTGATCATGCACTGATCACGTGACTGATCATGCACTGATCACGTGGCTGATCATGCACTGATCACGTGGCTATCATGCACTGATCACGTGGCTGATCATGCACTGATCACGTGGCTATCATGCACTGATCACATGACTGATCATGCACTGATCACATGACTGATCATGCACTGATCACGTGGCTTATCATGCACTGATCATGTGACTGATCATGCACTGATCATGTTTGGTGTCATACACTGATCATGTGCCTCTGGAGGCAATGAACAAAGAGCTGAGTAGGCACGAATCAGTCAGCAGGCAATAATCATGGAACTCAGCTGTGAGAAATCATGCTGCTCAGCTGGCAATAATCAAGCAGCTGAGCAGGCAGGAATTATGCAGCACAGCTGGCAATTGTCAAGCAGATGACAGGCAGGAATCGTGCAGCTCAGCTGGCAATTGTCAAGCAGATGAGCAGACAGTAATCACGCAGCTCAGCAGGCCCTGATCACGTGACTGAGCATGCACTGTTCACGTGGCTGATCATACACTGATCACGTGACTGATCATGCACTGATCACGTGACTGATCATGCACTGATCACGTGGCTATCATGCACTGATCACGTGGCTGATCATACACTGATCACGGGACTGATCATGCACTGATCACGGGCTATCATGCACTGATACATGACTGACATGCACTGATCACGTGGCTGATCATGCACTGATCACGTGACTGATCATGCACTGATCACGTGACTGATCATGCACTGATCACGTGGCTGATCATGCACTGATCACGTGGCTATCATGCACTGCTCACGTGGCTGATCATGGCAATGATCACGTAGCTACCATGTACTGGTCACGTGACTGATCATGCACTGATCACGTAATTGATCATGCACTGATCACGTGGCTGATCATGCACTGATCACGTGGCTGATCATGCACTGATCACGTGACTGATCATGCACTGATCACGTGACTGATCATGCACTGATCACGTGGCTATCATGCACTGATCACGTGGCTGACATACACTGATCACGTGCCTGATCATGCACTGATCACGTGGCTGATCATGCACTGATCACGTGACTGATCATGCACTGATCACGTGTCTGATCATGCACTGATCACGTGGCTATCATGCACTGCTCACGTGGCTGATCATGCATGATCACGCAGCTACCATGTACTGGTCACATGACTGATCATGCACTGATCACGTGACTGATCATGCACTGATCACGTGGCTATCATGCACTACTCACGTGGCTGATCATGCAATGATCATGTAGCTACCATGTACAGGTCACGTGAATGATCATACACCCATCAGGTGACTGATCATGCACTGATCACGTGGCTATCATGCACTGATCACGAGACTGATCATGCACTGATCACGTCTATATCATGCACTGATCACATGACTGCCCATGCACTGATCACGTGGATGATCATACACTAATCATGTGACAGATCATGCACTGATCACGTGGCTGATCATGCACTGATACCGTGACTGAGCATGGACTGATCACATGACTATCATGTAGTGATCACGTGACTTAATGGCGCTGATCATGTGACTGATCATGCGCTGATCATGTTTGCTATCATACACTGATCATGTGCCTCTGGAGGCAATAAACAAAGAGCTGAGTAGGCACGAATCAAACAGTCAGCAGGCAATAATCATGGAACTCAGCTGTGAGGAATCATGCTGCTCAGCTGGCAATAATCAAGCAGCTGAGCAGGCAGGAATTACGCAGCACAGCTGGCAATTGTCAAGCAGATGACAGGCAGGAATCGTGCAGCTCAGCTGGCAATTGTCAAGCAGATGAGCAGACAGTAATCACGCAGCTCAGCAGGCCCTGATCACGTGACTGAGCATGCACTGTTCACGTGGCTGATCATACACTGATCACGTGATTGATCATGCACTGATCACTTGGATATCATGCACTGATCACGTGGCTGATCATACACTGTTCACGTGTCTGACCATGCACTGATCACGTGGCTGATCATACACTGCTCACGTAACTGATCATGCACTGATCACGTGGCTATCATGCACTGATCACGTGGCTGATCATGCACTGATCACGTGGCTATCATGCACTGATCACGTGACTGATCATGCACTGATCACGTGGCTATCATGCACTGATCACGTGGCTGATCATGCACTGATCACGTAGCTATCATGCACTGATCACGTGACTGATCATGCACTGATCACGTGACTGATCATGCACTGATCACGTGACTGATCATGCACTGATCACGTGACTGATCATGCACTGATCACGTGACTGATCATGCACTGATCACGTGGCTATCATGCACTGATCACGTGGCTGATCATGCACTGATCACGTAGCTACCATGTACTGGTCACGTGACTGATCATGCACTGATCACATAATTGATCATGCACTGATCACGTGGCTTATCATGCACTGATCATGTGACTGATCATGTGCTGATCATGTTTGGTGTCATACACTGATCATGTGCCTCTGGAGGCAATGAACATAGAGCTGAGTAGGCAGGAATCAGTCAGCAGGCTATAATCATGGAACTCAGCTCTGAGAAATCATGCTGCTCAGCTGGCAATAATCAAGTAGATGAGCAGGCAGGAATTATGCAGCACAGGTGGCAATTGTCAAGCAGATGACAGGCAGGAATCGTGCAGCTCAGCTGGCAATTGTCAAGCAGATGAGCAGACAGTAATCACGCAGCTCAGCAGGCCCTGATCACGTGACTGAGCATGCACTGTTCACGTGGCTGATCATACACTGATCACGTGACTGATCATGCACTGATCACGTGACTGATCATGCACTGATCACGTGGCTATCATGCACTGATCACGTGGCTGATCATACACTGATCACGGGACTGATCATGCACTGATCACGGGCTATCATGCACTGATACATGACTGACATGCACTGATCACGTGGCTGATCATGCACTGATCACGTGACTGATCATGCACTGATCACGTGACTGATCATGCACTGATCACGTGGCTGATCATGCACTGATCACGTGGCTATCATGCACTGCTCACGTGGCTGATCATGCAATGATCACGTAGCTACCATGTACTGGTCACGTGACTGATCATGCACTGATCACGTAATTGATCATGCACTGATCACGTGGCTGATCATGCACTGATCACGTGGCTGATCATGCACTGATCACGTGACTGATCATGCACTGATCACGTGACTGATCATGCACTGATCACGTGGCTATCATGCACTGATCACGTGGCTGATCATGCACTGATCACGTGCCTGATCATGCACTGATCACGTGGCTGATCATGCACTGATCACGTGACTGATCATGCACTGATCACGTGGCTGATCATGCACTGATCACGTGGCTATCATGCACTGATCACGTGGCTGATCATGCATGATCACGCAGCTACCATGCACTGATCACGTGACTGATCATGCACTGATCACGTGACTGATCATGCACTGATCACGTGGCTATCATGCACTGATCACGTGGCTGATCATGCACTGATCACGTGACTGATCATGCACTGATCACGTGGCTGATCATACACTATCACGTAACTGATCATGCACTGATCACGTGGCTATCATGCACTGATCACGTGGCTGATCATGCACTGATCACGTGGCTGATCATGCACTGATCACGTGACTATCATGCACTGATCACGTGGCATCATGCACTGATCACGTGGCTGATCATACACTGATCACGTGACTGATCATGCACTGATCACGTGGCTATCATGCACTGATCACGTGGCTGTCATGCACTGATCACGTAGCTACCATGCACTGATCACGTGACTGATCATGCACTGATCACGTGGCTGATCATGCACTGATCACGTGACTGATCATGCACTGATCACGTGACTGATCATGCACTGATCACGTGGCTGATCATGCACTGATCACGTGGCTGATCATGCACTGATCACGTGGCTGATCATGCACTGATCACGTGGCTGATCATGCACTGATCACGTGACTGATCATGCACTGATCACGTGACTGATCATGCACTGATCACGTGGCTATCATGCACTGATCACGTGGCTGATCATGCACTGATCACGTGACTGATCATGCACTGATCACGTGACTGATCATGCACTGATCACGTGACTGATCATGCACTGATCACGTGACTGATCATGCACTGATCACGTGGCTGATCATGCACTGATCACGTGACTGATCATGCACTGATCACGTGGCTGATCATGCACTGATCACGCAGCTATCATGCACTGATCACGTGACTGATCATGCACTGATCACGTGACTGATCATGCACTGATCACGTGGCTTATCATGCACTGATCATGTGACTGATCATGTGCTGATCATGTTTCTGTCATACACTGATCATGTGCCTCTGGAGGCAATGAACAAAGAGCTGAGTAGGCACGAATCAGTAGGCAATAATCATGGAACTCAGCTGTGAGAAATCATGCTGCTCAGCTGGCAATAATCAAGCAGCTGAGCAGGCAGGAATTATGCAGCACAGCTGGCAATTGTCAAGCAGATGACAGGCAGGAATCGTGCAGCTCAGCTGGCAATTGTCAAGCAGATGAGCAGACAGTAATCACGCAGCTCAGCAGGCCCTGATCACGTGACTGAGCATGCACTGTTCACGTGGCTGATCATACACTGATCACGTGACTGATCATGCACTGATCACGTGGCTATCATGCACTGATCACGTGGCTGATCATGCACTGATCACGTGTTGTCATGCACTGATCACGTGGCTGATCATGCACTGATCACGTGGCTGATCATGCACTGATCACGTGACTGATCATGCACTGATCACGTGGCTGATCATGCACTGATCACGTGGCTATCATGCACTGATCACGTGGCTGATCATGCACTGATCACGTGGCTACCATGCACTGATCACGTGACTGATCATGCACTGATCACGTAACTGATCATGCACTGATCACGTGGCTGATCATGCACTGATCACGTGGCTGATCATGCACTGATCACGTGACTGATCATGCACTGATCACGTGGCTGATCATGCACTGATCACGTGACTGATCATGCACTGATCACGTGACTGATCATGCACTGATCACGTGGCTATCATGCACTGATCACGTGGCTGATCATGCATGATCACGCAGCTACATGTACTGATCACGTGACTGATCATGCACTGATCACGTGACTGATCATGCACTGATCACGTGGCTATCATGCACTGATCACGTGGCTGATCATGCACTGATCACGTAGCTATCATGTACTGATCACGTGACTGATCATGCACTGATCACGTGACTGATCATGCACTGATCACGTGGCTATCATGCACTGATCACGTGGCTGATCATGCACTGATCACGCAGCTATCATGCACTGATCACGTGACTGATCATGCACTGATCACGTGGCTGATCATGCACTGATCACGTGGCTGATCATGCACTGATCACGTGACTGATCATGCACTGATCACGTGACTGATCATGCACTGATCACGTGGCTATCATGCACTGATCACGTGGCTGATCATGCACTGATCATGTAGCTACCATGTACTGGTCACGTGAATGATCATACACCCATCAGGTGACTGATCATGCACTGATCACGTGGCTATCATGCACTGATCACGAGACTGATCATGCACTGATCACGTCTAATCATGCACTGATCACATGACTGCCCATGCACTGATCACGTGGATGATCATACACTAATCATGTGACAGATCATGCACTGATCACGTGGCTGATCATGCACTGATACCGTGACTGAGCATGGACTGATCACATGACTATCATGTAGTGATCACGTGACTTAATGGCGCTGATCATGTGACTGATCATGCGCTGATCATGTTTGCTATCATACACTGATCATGTGCCTCTGGAGGCAATAAACAAAGAGCTGAGTAGGCACGAATCAAACAGTCAGCAGGCAATAATCATGGAACTCAGCTGTGAGGAATCATGCTGCTCAGCTGGCAATAATCAAGCAGCTGAGCAGGCAGGAATTACGCAGCACAGCTGGCAATTGTCAAGCAGATGACAGGCAGGAATCGTGCAGCTCAGCTGGCAATTGTCAAGCAGATGAGCAGACAGTAATCACGCAGCTCAGCAGGCCCTGATCACGTGACTGAGCATGCACTGTTCACGTGGCTGATCATACACTGATCACGTGATTGATCATGCACTGATCACTTGGATATCATGCACTGATCACGTGGCTGATCATACACTGATCACGTGTTGATCATGCACTGATCACGTGGCTGATCATACACTGCTCACGTAACTGATCATGCACTGATCACGTGGCTATCATGCACTGATCACGTGGCTGATCATGCACTGATCACGTGGCTGATCATGCACTGATCACGTGACTGATCATGCACTGATCACGTGGCTGATCATGCACTGATCACGTGACTGATCATGCACTGATCACGTGGCTATCATGCACTGATCACGTGGCTGATCATGCACTGATCACGTAGCTACCATGTACTGTCACGTGACTGATCATGCACTGATCACGTGACTGATCATGCACTGATCACGTGGCTATCATGCACTGATCACGTGGCTGATCATGCACTGATCACGTGGCTGATCATGCACTGATCACGTGACTGATCATGCACTGATCACGTGGCTATCATGCACTGATCACGTGGCTGATCATGCACTGATCACGTGGCTGATCATGCACTGATCACGTGGCTATCATGCACTGATCACGTGGCTGATCATGCACTGATCACGTGGCTATCATGCACTGATCACGTGACTGATCATGCACTGATCACGGGACTGATCATGCACTGATCACGGGCTATCATGCACTGATCACATGACTGATCATGCACTGATCACGTGGCTGATCATGCACTGATCACGTGACTGATCATGCACTGATCACGTGGCTGATCATGCACTGATCACGTGACTGATCATGCACTGATCACGTGGCTGATCATGCACTGATCACGTGGCTGATCATGCACTGATCACGTGACTGATCATGCACTGATCACGTGACTGATCATGCACTGATCACGTGGCTATCATGCACTGATCACGTGGCTGATCATGCACTGATCACGTGACTGATCATG
The DNA here is from genome assembly GCF_032452875.1 of Bos javanicus. NCBI lineage: Eukaryota > Metazoa > Chordata > Mammalia > Artiodactyla > Bovidae > Bos > Bos javanicus. Next base: position 272,364 of record NW_026893744.1, on the reverse strand, counting down.
CACTGATCACTGGCTATCATGCACTGATCACGTGGCTATCATGCACTGATCACGTGGCTGATCATGCACTGATCACGTGACTGATCATGCACTGATCACGTCTATATCATGCACTGATCACGTGGCTGATCATGCACTGATCACGTGGATGATCATGCACTGATCATGTGACTGATCATGCACTGATCACGTGGCTGATCATGCACTGATCACGTGGCTGATCATGCACTGATCACGTGGCTATCATGCACTGATCACGTGGCTGATCATGCAATGATCACGTAGCTACCATGCACTGGTCACGTGACTGATCATGCACTGATCACGTAATTGATCATGCACTGATCACGTGGCTGATCATGCACTGATCACGTGGCTGATCATGCACTGATCACGTGACTGATCATGCACTGATCACGTGACTGATCATGCACTGATCACGTGGCTATCATGCACTGATCACGTGGCTGATCATACACTGATCACGTGCCTGATCATGCACTGATCACGTGGCTGATCATGCACTGATCACGTGACTGATCATGCACTGATCACGTGTCTGATCATGCACTGATCACGTGGCTATCATGCACTGCTCACGTGGCTGATCATGCATGATCACGCAGCTACCATGTACTGGTCACATGACTGATCATGCACTGATCACGTGACTGATCATGCAGTGATCACGTGGCTATCATGCACTACTCACGTGGCTGATCATGCAATGATCATGTAGCTACCATGTACAGGTCACGTGAATGATCATACACCCATCAGGTGACTGATCATGCACTGATCACGTGGCTATCATGCACTGATCATGCACTGATCATGCACTGATCACGTCTATATCATGCACTGATCACATGACTGCCCATGCACTGATCACGTGGATGATCATACACTAATCATGTGACAGATCATGCACTGATCACGTGGCTGATCATGCACTGATACCGTGACTGAGCATGGACTGATCACATGACTATCATGTAGTGATCACGTGACTTAATGGCGCTGATCATGTGACTGATCATGCGCTGATCATGTTTGCTATCATACACTGATCATGTGCCTCTGGAGGCAATAAACAAAGAGCTGAGTAGGCACGAATCAAACAGTCAGCAGGCAATAATCATGGAACTCAGCTGTGAGGAATCATGCTGCTCAGCTGGCAATAATCAAGCAGCTGAGCAGGCAGGAATTACGCAGCACAGCTGGCAATTGTCAAGCAGATGACAGGCAGGAATCGTGCAGCTCAGCTGGCAATTGTCAAGCAGATGAGCAGACAGTAATCACGCAGCTCAGCAGGCCCTGATCACGTGACTGAGCATGCACTGTTCACGTGGCTGATCATACACTGATCACGTGACTGATCATGCACTGATCACGTGACTGATCATGCACTGATCACGTGACTGATCATGCACTGATCACGTGGCTGATCATGCACTGATCACGTGGCTGATCATGCACTGATCACGTAGCAATCATGCACTGATCACGTGACTGATCATGCACTGATCACGTAACTGATCATGCACTGATCACGTGGCTGATCATGCACTGATCACGTGGCTGATCACACACGATCACGTGACTGATCATGCATGATCACGTGACTATCATGCACTGATCACGTGGCTATCATGCACTGATCACGTGACTATCATGCACTGATCACGTGGCTGATCATACACTGATCACGTGACTGATCATGCACTGATCACGTGGCTATCATGCACTGATCACGTGGCTCTCATGCACTGATATCATGCACTGATCACGTGGCTGATCATGCACGATCACGTGACTGATCATGCACTGATCACGTGGCTGATCATGCACTGATCACGTGACTGATCATGCACTGATCACGTGACTGATCATGCACTGATCACGTGGCTATCATGCACTGATCACGTGGCTGATCATGCACTGATCACGTGACTGATCATGCACTGATCACGTGACTGATCATGCACTGATCACGTGACTGATCATGCACTGATCACGTGACTGATCATGCACTGATCACGTGGCTATCATGCACTGATCACGTGGCTGATCATGCACTGATCACGTAGCTACCATGTACTGATCACGTGACTGATCATGCACTGATCACGTAATGATCATGCACTGATCACGTGGCTGATCATGCACTGATCACGTGGCTGATCATGCACTGATCACGTGACTGATCATGCACTGATCACGTGACTGATCATGCACTGATCACGTGGCTATCATGCACTGATCACGTGGCTGATCATGCACTGATCACGTGCCTGATCATGCACTGATCACATGACTGATCATGCACTGATCACGTGACTGATCATGCACTGATCACGTGGCTATCATGCACTACTCACGTGGCTGATCATGCAATGATCATGTAGCTACCATGTACTGGTCACGTGACTGATCATACACCCATCAGGTGACTGATCATGCACTGATCACGTGCCTGATCATGCACTGATCACGTGACTGATCATGCACTGATCACATGGCTATCATGCACTGATCACGTGGCTGATCATGCACTGATCACGTGGCTGATCATGCACTGATACCGTGACTGAGCATGGACTGATCACATGACTATCATGTAGTGATCACGTGACTTAATGGCGCTGATCATGTGACTGATCATGCGCTGATCATGTTTGCTATCATACACTGATCATGTGCCTCTGGAGGCAATAAACAAAGAGCTGAGTAGGCACGAATCAAACAGTCAGCAGGCAATAATCATGGAACTCAGCTGTGAGGAATCATGCTGCTCAGCTGGCAATAATCAAGCAGCTGAGCAGGCAGGAATTACGCAGCACAGCTGGCAATTGTCAAGCAGATGACAGGCAGGAATCGTGCAGCTCAGCTGGCAATTGTCAAGCAGATGAGCAGACAGTAATCACGCAGCTCAGCAGGCCCTGATCACGTGACTGAGCATGCACTGTTCACGTGGCTGATCATACACTGATCACGTGATGATCATGCACTGATCACTTGGATATCATGCACTGATCACGTGGCTGATCATACACTGTTCACGTGTCTGACCATGCACTGATCACGTGGCTGATCATACACTGCTCACGTAACTGATCATGCACTGATCACGTGGCTATCATGCACTGATCACGTGGCTGAACATGCACTGTTCACGTGGCTGATCACACACCTGTCACGTGACATATCATGCACTGATCACGTGGCACTCATGCACTGATCACGTGGCTGATCATACTCTGCTCACGTAACTGATCATGCACACATCACGTGGCTATCATGCACTGCTCACGTGGCTCGTCATGGAATGATCACGTAGCTACCATATACTGGTCACGTGACTGATCATGCACAGATCACGTAAATGATCATGCACTGTTCACGTGACTGATCATGTACTGATCACGTGACTGATCATGCACTGATCACGTGGCTATCATGCTCTGCTCACGTGGCTGATCATGCAATGATCACGTAGCAACCATGTACTGGTCACGTGACTGATCATGCACTGATCACGTAATTGATCATGCACTGATCACGTGGCTGATCACACTGATCACGTGACTGATCATGCACTGATCACGTGGCTCTCATGCACTGATCACGTGGCTATCATGCACTGATCACGTGGCTATCATGCACTGATCACGTGGCTGATCATGCACGATCACGTGACTGATCATGCACTGATCACGTGGCTATCATGCACTGATCACGTGGCTATCATGCACTGATCACGTGGCTGATCATGCAATGATCACGTAGCTACCATGTACTGGTCACGTGACTGATCATGCACTGATCACGTGACTGATCATGCACTGATCACGTGGCTGATCATGCACTGATCACGTGGCTGATCATGCACTGATCACGTGACTGATCATGCACTGATCACGTGAATGATCATGCACTGATCACGTGGCTGATCATGCACTGATCACGTGGCTATCATGCACTGATCACGTGGCTGATCATGCACTGATCACGTGACTGATCATGCACTGATCACGTGACTGATCATGCACTGATCACGTGGCTATCATGCACTGATCACGTGGCTGATCATGCACTGATCACGCAGCTATCATGCACTGATCACATGACTGATCATGCACTGATCACATGACTGATCATGCACTGATCACGTGGCTTATCATGCACTGATCATGTGACTGATCATGCACTGATCATGTTTGCTATCATACACTGATCATGTGCCTCTGGAGGCAATGAACAAAGAGCTGAGTAGGCACGAATCAGTCAGCAGGCTATAATCATGGAACTCAGCTCTGAGAAATCATGCTGCTCAGCTGGCAATAATCAAGCAGCTGAGCAGGCAGGAATTATGCAGCACAGCTGGCAATTGTCAAGCAGATGACAGGCAGGAATCGTGCAGCTCAGCTGGCAATTGTCAAGCAGATGAGCAGACAGTAATCACGCAGCTCAGCAGGCCCTGATCACGTGACTGAGCATGCACTGTTCACGTGGCTGATCATACACTGATCACGTGACTGATCATGCACTGATCACGTGACTGATCATGCACTGATCACGTGGCTATCATGCACTGATCACGTGGCTGATCATGCACTGATCACGGACTGATCATGCACTGATCACGGGCTATCATGCACTGACACATGACTGACATGCACTGATCACGTGGCTGATCATGCACTGATCACGTGACTGATCATGCACTGATCACGTGACTGATCATGCACTGATCACGTGGCTGATCATGCACTGATCACGTGGCTATCATGCACTGATCACGTGGCTGATCATGCAATGATCACGTAGCTACCATGTACTGTCACGTGACTGATCATGCACTGATCACGTAATTGATCATGCACTGATCACGTGGCTGATCATGCACTGATCACGTGGCTGATCATGCACTGATCACGTGACTGATCATGCACTGATCACGTGACTGATCATGCACTGATCACGTGGCTATCATGCACTGATCACGTGGCTGATCATGCACTGATCACGTGGCTGATCATGCACTGATCACGTGGCTGATCATGCACTGATCACGTGGCTGATCATGCACTGATCACGTGACTGATCATGCACTGATCACGTGACTGATCATGCACTGATCACGTGGCTATCATGCACTGATCACGTGGCTGATCATGCACTGATCACGTAGCTACCATGCACTGATCACGTGACTGATCATGCACTGATCACGTGACTGATCATGCACTGATCACGTGGCTATCATGCACTGATCACGTGACTGATCATGCACTGATCACGTCTATATCATGCACTGATCACGTGACTGATCATGCACTGATCACGTGGCTGATCATGCACTGATCACGTGACTGATCATGCACTGATCACGTGGCTGATCATGCACTGATCACGTGACTGATCATGCACTGATCACGTGACTGATCATGCACTGATCACGTGACTGATCATGCACTGATCACGTGGCTATCATGCACTACTCACGTGGCTGATCATGCAATGATCATGTAGCTACCATGTACTGGTCACGTGACTGATCATACACCCATCAGGTGACTGATCATGCACTGATCACGTGGCTATCATGCACTGATCACGTGGCTGATCATGCACTGATCACGTGCCTGATCATGCACTGATCACGTGACTGATCATGCACTGATCACGTGGCTGATCATGCACTGATCACGTGGCTGATCATGCACTGATCACGTGGCTGATCATGCACTGATACCGTGACTGAGCATGGACTGATCACATGACTATCATGTAGTGATCACGTGACTTAATGGCGCTGATCATGTGACTGATCATGCGCTGATCATGTTTGCTATCATACACTGATCATGTGCCTCTGGAGGCAATAAACAAAGAGCTGAGTAGGCACGAATCAAACAGTCAGCAGGCAATAATCATGGAACTCAGGTGTGAGGAATCATGCTGCTCAGCTGGCAATAATCAAGCAGCTGAGCAGGCAGGAATTACGCAGCACAGCTGGCAATTGTCAAGCAGATGACAGGCAGGAATCGTGCAGCTCAGCTGGCAATTGTCAAGCAGATGAGCAGACAGTAATCACGCAGCTCAGCAGGCCCAGATCACGTGACTGAGCATGCACTGTTCACGTGGCTGATCATACACTGATCACGTGACTGATCATGCACTGATCACGTGGCTATCATGCACTGATCACGTGGCTGATCATACACTGTTCACGTGTCTGACCATGCACTGATCACGTGGCTGATCATACACTGCTCACGTAACTGATCATGCACTGATCACGTGGCTGATCATGCACTGATCACGTGGCTATCATGCACTGATCACGTGGCTGATCATGCACTGATCACGTGACTGATCATGCACTGATCACTGGCTATCATGCACTGATCACTGGCTATCATGCACTGATCACGTGGCTGATCATGCACTGATCACGTGACTGATCATGCACTGATCACGTCTATATCATGCACTGATCACGTGACTGATCATGCACTGATCACGTGGATGATCATACACTGATCACGTGACTGATCATGCACTGATCACGTGGCTATCATGCACTGATCACGTGGCTGATCATGCACTGATCACGTAGCTACCATGTACTGATCACGTGACTGATCATGCACTGATCACGTAATTGATCATGCACTGATCACGTGACTGATCATGCACTGATCACGTGACTGATCATGCACTGATCACGTGACTGATCATGCACTGATCACGTGGCTATCATGCACTGATCACGTGGCTGATCATGCAATGATCACGTAGCTACCATGTACTGGTCACGTGACTGATCATGCACTGATCACGTGACTGATCATGCACTGATCACGTGGCTGATCATGCACTGATCACGTGGCTGATCATGCACTGATCACGTGACTGATCATGCACTGATCACGGGACTGATCATGCACTGATCACGTGGCTGATCATGCACTGATCACGTGGCTGATCATGCACTGATACCGTGACTGAGCATGGACTGATCACATGACTATCATGTAGTGATCACGTGACTTAATGGCGCTGATCATGTGACTGATCATGCACTGATCATGTTTGCTATCATACACTGATCATGTGCCTCTGGAGGCAATAAACAAAGAGCTGAGTAGGCACGAATTATACAGTCAGCAGGCAATAATCATGGAACTCAGCTGTGAGGAATCATGCTGCTCAGCTGGCAATAATCAAGCAGCTAGCAGGCAGGAATTACGCAGCACAGCTGTCAATTGTCAAGCAGATGACAGGCAGGAATCGTGCAGCTCAGCTGGCAATTGTCAAGCAGATGAGCAGACAGTAATCACGCAGCTCAGCAGGCCCTGATCACGTGACTGAGCATGCACTGTTCACGTGGCTGATCATACACTGATCACGTGATGATCATGCACTGATCACTTGGATATCATGCACTGATCACGTGGCTGATCATACACTGTTCACGTGTCTGACCATGCACTGATCACGTGGCTGATCATACACTGCTCACGTAACTGATCATGCACTGATCACGTGGCTATCATGCACTGATCACGTGGCTGAACATGCACTGTTCACGTGGCTGATCACACACCTGTCACGTGACATATCATGCACTGATCACGTGGCACTCATGCACTGATCACGTGGCTGATCATACTCTGCTCACGTAACTGATCATGCACACATCACGTGGCTATCATGCACTGCTCACGTGGCTCGTCATGGAATGATCACGTAGCTACCATATACTGGTCACGTGACTGATCATGCACTGATCACGTAAATGATCATGCACTGTTCACGTGACTGATCATGTACTGATCACGTGACTGATCATGCACTGATCACGTGGCTATCATGCACTGCTCACGTGGCTGATCATGCAACGATCACGTAGCAACCATGTACTGGTCACGTGACTGATCATGCACTGATCACGTAATTGATCATGCACTGATCACGTGGCTCATCATGCACTGATCACGTGGCTGATCACACATGTATCACGTGACTGATCATGCACTGATCACGTGGCTATCATGCACTGATCACGTGGCTATCATGCACTGATCACGTGGCTGATCACACACGTATCACGTGACTGATCATGCACTGATCACGTGGCTGATCATGCACTGATCACGTGGCTGATCACATGATCACGTGACTGATCATGCACTGATCACGTGGATATCATGCACTGATCACGTGGCTGATCATGCACTGATCACGTGGCTATCATGCACTGATCACGTGGCTGATCACACACTGATCACGTGACTGATCATGCACTGATCACGTGGCTATCATGCACTGATCACGTGGCTATCATGCACTGATCACGTGACTGATCATGCACTGATCACGTAGCTATCATGCACTGATCACGTGACTGATCATGCACTGATCACGTGGCTGATCATGCACTGATCACGTGACTGATCATGCACTGATCACGTGACTGATCATGCACTGATCACGTGACTGATCATGCACTGATCACGTGGCTATCATGCACTGATCACGTGGCTGATCATGCACTGATCACGTAGCTATCATGCACTGATCACGTGACTGATCATGCACTGATCACGTGACTGATCATGCACTGATCACGTGGCTGATCATGCACTGATCACGTGGCTGATCATGCACTGATCACGTGACTGATCATGCACTGATCACGTGACTGATCATGCACTGATCACGTGGCTATCATGCACTGATCACGTGGCTGATCATGCACTGATCACGTGCCTGATCATGCACTGATCACATGACTGATCATGCACTGATCACGTGACTGATCATGCACTGATCACGTGGCTATCATGCACTACTCACGTGGCTGATCATGCAATGATCATGTAGCTACCATGTACAGTCACGTGACTGATCATACACCCATCAGGTGACTGATCATGCACTGATCACGTGGCTATCATGCACTGATCACGTGGCTGATCATGCACTGATCACGTGCCTGATCATGCACTGATCACGTGACTGATCATGCACTGATCACGTGGCTGATCATGCACTGATCACGTGGCTGATCATGCACTGATCACGTGGCTGATCATGCACTGATACCGTGACTGAGCATGGACTGATCACATGACTATCATGTAGTGATCACGTGACTTAATGGCGCTGATCATGTGACTGATCATGCGCTGATCATGTTTGCTATCATACACTGATCATGTGCCTCTGGAGGCAATAAACAAAGAGCTGAGTAGGCACGAATCAAACAGTCAGCAGGCAATAATCATGGAACTCAGCTGTGAGGAATCATGCTGCTCAGCTGGCAATAATCAAGCAGCTGAGCAGGCAGGAATTACGCAGCACAGCTGGCAATTGTCAAGCAGATGACAGGCAGGAATCGTGCAGCTCAGCTGGCAATTGTCAAGCAGATGAGCAGACAGTAATCACGCAGCTCAGCAGGCCCTGATCACGTGACTGAGCATGCACTGTTCACGTGGCTGATCATACACTGATCACGTGATGATCATGCACTGATCACTTGGATATCATGCACTGATCACGTGGCTGATCATACACTGTTCACGTGTCTGACCATGCACTGATCACGTGGCTGATCATACACTGCTCACGTAACTGATCATGCACTGATCACGTGGCTATCATGCACTGATCACGTGGCTGAACATGCACTGTTCACGTGGCTGATCACACACCTGTCACGTGACATATCATGCACTGATCACGTGGCACTCATGCACTGATCACGTGGCTGATCATACTCTGCTCACGTAACTCATCATGCACACATCACGTGGCTATCATGCACTGCTCACGTGGCTCATCATGGAATGATCACGTAGCTACCATATACTGGTCACGTGACTGATCATGCACAGATCACGTAAATGATCATGCACTGTTCACGTGACTGATCATGTACTGATCACGTGACTGATCATGCACTGATCACGTGGCTATCATGCACTGCTCACGTGGCTGATCATGCAACGATCACGTAGCAACCATGTACTGGTCACGTGACTGATCATGCACTGATCACGTAATTGATCATGCACTGATCACGTGGCTCATCATGCACTGATCACGTGGCTGATCACACATGATCACGTGACTGATCATGCACTGATCACGTGGCTATCATGCACTGATCACGTGGCTATCATGCACTGATCACGTGGCTGATCACACACGATCACGTGACTGATCATGCACTGATCACGTGGCTATCATGCACTGATCACGTGGCTATCATGCACTGATCACGTGGCTGATCATGCACTGATCACGTAGCTATCATGCACTGATCACGTGACTGATCATGCACTGATCACGTGGCTATCATGCACTACTCACGTGGCTGATCATGCAATGATCATGTAGCTACCATGTACTGGTCACGTGACTGATCATACACCCATCAGGTGACTGATCATGCACTGATCACGTGGCTATCATGCACTGATCACGTGGCTGATCATGCACTGATCACGTGCCTGATCATGCACTGATCACGTGACTGATCATGCACTGATCACGTGGCTGATCATGCACTGATCACGTGGCTGATCATGCACTGATCACGTGGCTGATCATGCACTGATACCGTGACTGAGCATGGACTGATCACATGACTATCATGTAGTGATCACGTGACTTAATGGCGCTGATCATGTGACTGATCATGCGCTGATCATGTTTGCTATCATACACTGATCATGTGCCTCTGGAGGCAATAAACAAAGAGCTGAGTAGGCACGAATCAAACAGTCAGCAGGCAATAATCATGGAACTCAGGTGTGAGGAATCATGCTGCTCAGCTGGCAATAATCAAGCAGCTGAGCAGGCAGGAATTACGCAGCACAGCTGGCAATTGTCAAGCAGATGACAGGCAGGAATCGTGCAGCTCAGCTGGCAATTGTCAAGCAGATGAGCAGACAGTAATCACGCAGCTCAGCAGGCCCAGATCACGTGACTGAGCATGCACTGTTCACGTGGCTGATCATACACTGATCACGTGACTGATCATGCACTGATCACGTGGCTATCATGCACTGATCACGTGGCTGATCATACACTGTTCACGTGTCTGACCATGCACTGATCACGTGGCTGATCATACACTGCTCACGTAACTGATCATGCACTGATCACGTGGCTGATCATGCACTGATCACGTGGCTGATCATGCACTGATCACGTGACTGATCATGCACTGATCACGTGGCTATCATGCACTGATCACGTGGCTGATCATGCACTGATCACGTGGCTGATCATGCACTGATCACGTGACTGATCATGCACTGATCACATGACTATCATGCACTGATCACGTGACTTAATGCACTGATCATGTGACTGATCATGCACTGATCATGTTTGCTATCATACACTGATCATGTGCCTCTGGAGGCAATGAACAAAGAGCTGAGTAGGCACGAATCATACAGTCAGCAGGCAATAATCATGGAACTCAGCTGTGAGGAATCATGCTGCTCAGCTGGCAATAATCAAGCAGCTGAGCAGGCAGGAATTACGCAGCACAGCTGTCAATTGTCAAGCAGATGACAGGCAGGAATCGTGCAGCTCAGCTGGCAATTGTCAAGCAGATGAGCAGACAGTAATCACGCAGCTCAGCATGCACTGATCACGTGACTGATCATGCACTGATCACGTGGCTGATCATGCACTGATCACGTGGCTATCATGCACTGATCACGTGGCTGATCATGCACTGATCACGTAGCTATCATGCACTGATCACGTGACTGATCATGCACTGATCACGTGACTGATCATGCACTGATCACGTGGCTATCATGCACTGATCACGTGGCTGATCATGCACTGATCACGTGGCTGATCATGCACTGATCACGTGACTGATCATGCACTGATCACGTGACTGATCATGCACTGATCACGTGGCTATCATGCACTGATCACGTGGCTGATCATGCACTGATCACGTGCCTGATCATGCACTGATCACGTGGCTGATCATGCACTGATCACGTGACTGATCATGCACTGATCACGTGTCTGATCATGCACTGATCACGTGGCTATCATGCACTGCTCACGTGGCTGATCATGCATGATCACGCAGCTACCATGTACTGGTCACATGACTGATCATGCACTGATCACGTGACTGATCATGCACTGATCACGTGGCTATCATGCACTACTCACGTGGCTGATCATGCAATGATCATGTAGCTACCATGTACAGGTCACGTGAATGATCATACACCCATCAGGTGACTGATCATGCACTGATCACGTGGCTATCATGCACTGATCACGAGACTGATCATGCACTGATCACGTCTATATCATGCACTGATCACATGACTGCCCATGCACTGATCACGTGGATGATCATACACTAATCATGTGACAGATCATGCACTGATCACGTGGCTGATCATGCACTGATACCGTGACTGAGCATGGACTGATCACATGACTATCATGTAGTGATCACGTGACTTAATGGCGCTGATCATGTGACTGATCATGCGCTGATCATGTTTGCTATCATACACTGATCATGTGCCTCTGGAGGCAATAAACAAAGAGCTGAGTAGGCACGAATCAAACAGTCAGCAGGCAATAATCATGGAACTCAGCTGTGAGGAATCATGCTGCTCAGCTGGCAATAATCAAGCAGCTGAGCAGGCAGGAATTACGCAGCACAGCTGGCAATTGTCAAGCAGATGACAGGCAGGAATCGTGCAGCTCAGCTGGCAATTGTCAAGCAGATGAGCAGACAGTAATCACGCAGCTCAGCAGGCCCTGATCACGTGACTGAGCATGCACTGTTCACGTGGCTGATCATACACTGATCACGTGATTGATCATGCACTGATCACTTGGATATCATGCACTGATCACGTGGCTGATCATACACTGATCACGTGTCTGACCATGCACTGATCACGTGGCTGATCATACACTGCTCACGTAACTGATCATGCACTGATCACGTGGCTATCATGCACTGATCACGTGGCTGATCATGCACTGATCACGTGGCTATCATGCACTGGTCACGTGACTGATCATGCACTGATCACGTGGCTGATCATGCACTGATCACGTGGCTATCATGCACTGATCACGTGGCTGATCATGCAATGATCACGTAGCTATCATGCACTGGTCACGTGACTGATCATGCACTGATCACGTGACTGATCATGCACTGATCACGTGACTGATCATGCACTGATCACGTGACTGATCATGCACTGATCACGTGACTGATCATGCACTGATCACGTGGCTATCATGCACTGATCACGTGGCTGATCATGCACTGATCACGTAGCTACCATGTACTGGTCACGTGACTGATCATGCACTGATCACATAATTGATCATGCACTGATCACGTGGCTTATCATGCACTGATCATGTGACTGATCATGTGCTGATCATGTTTGGTGTCATACACTGATCATGTGCCTCTGGAGGCAATGAACATAGAGCTGAGTAGGCAGGAATCAGTCAGCAGGCTATAATCATGGAACTCAGCTCTGAGAAATCATGCTGCTCAGCTGGCAATAATCAAGCAGATGAGCAGGCAGGAATTATGCAGCACAGGTGGCAATTGTCAAGCAGATGACAGGCAGGAATCGTGCAGCTCAGCTGGCAATTGTCAAGCAGATGAGCAGACAGTAATCACGCAGCTCAGCAGGCCCTGATCACGTGACTGAGCATGCACTGTTCACGTGGCTGATCATACACTGATCACGTGACTGATCATGCACTGATCACGTGACTGATCATGCACTGATCACGTGGCTATCATGCACTGATCACGTGGCTGATCATGCACTGATCACGGGACTGATCATGCACTGATCACGGGCTATCATGCACTGATACATGACTGACATGCACTGATCACGTGGCTGATCATGCACTGATCACGTGACTGATCATGCACTGATCACGTGACTGATCATGCACTGATCACGTGGCTGATCATGCACTGATCACGTGGCTATCATGCACTGATCACGTGGCTGATCATGCACTGATCACGTGACTGATCATGCACTGATCACGTGGCTGATCATGCACTGATCACGTGGCTGATCATGCACTGATCACGTGACTGATCATGCACTGATCACGTGACTGATCATGCACTGATCACGTGGCTATCATGCACTGATCACGTGGCTGATCATACACTGATCACGTGCCTGATCATGCACTGATCACGTGGCTGATCATGCACTGATCACGTGACTGATCATGCACTGATCACGTGACTGATCATGCACTGATCACGTGGCTATCATGCACTGATCACGTGGCTGATCATGCATGATCACGCAGCTACCATGTACTGGTCACATGACTGATCATGCACTGATCACGTGACTGATCATGCACTGATCACGTGGCTATCATGCACTACTCACGTGGCTGATCATGCAATGATCATGTAGCTACCATGTACAGGTCACGTGAATGATCATACACCCATCAGGTGACTGATCATGCACTGATCACGTGGCTATCATGCACTGATCACGTGACTGATCATGCACTGATCACGTCTATATCATGCACTGATCACATGACTGCCCATGCACTGATCACGTGGATGATCATACACTGATCATGTGACAGATCATGCACTGATCACGTGGCTGATCATGCACTGATACGTGACTGAGCATGGACTGATCACATGACTATCATGTAGTGATCACGTGACTTAATGCGCTGATCATGTTTGCTATCATGCACTGATCATGTGCCTCTGGAGGCAATAAACAAAGAGCTGAGTAGGCACGAATCAAACAGTCAGCAGGCAATAATCATGGAACTCAGCTGTGAGGAATCATGCTGCTCAGCTGGCAATAATCAAGCAGCTGAGCAGGCAGGAATTACGCAGCACAGCTGGCAATTGTCAAGCAGATGACAGGCAGGAATCGTGCAGCTCAGCTGGCAATTGTCAAGCAGATGAGCAGACAGTAATCACGCAGCTCAGCAGGCCCTGATCACGTGACTGAGCATGCACTGTTCACGTGGCTGATCATACACTGATCACGTGACTGATCATGCACTGATCACTTGGATATCATGCACTGATCACGTGGCTGATCATACACTGATCACGTGTCTGATCATGCACTGATCACGTGGCTGATCATGCACTGCTCACGTAACTGATCATGCACTGATCACGTGGCTATCATGCACTGATCACGTGGCTGATCATGCACTGATCACGCAGCTGATCATGCACTGATCACGTGACTGATCATGCACTGATCACGTGGCTATCATGCACTGATCACGTGGCTGATCATGCAATGATCACGTAGCTATCATGCACTGATCACGTGACTGATCATGCACTGATCACGTGACTGATCATGCACTGATCACGTGACTGATCATGCACTGATCACGTGACTGATCATGCACTGATCACGTGACTGATCATGCACTGATCACGTGGCTATCATGCACTGATCACGTGGCTGATCATGCACTGATCACGTAGCTACATGTACTGGTCACGTGACTGATCATGCACTGATCACATGACTGATCATGCACTGATCACGTGGCTTATCATGCACTGATCATGTGACTGATCATGCACTGATCATGTTTGCTATCATACACTGATCATGTGCCTCTGGAGGCAATGAACAAAGAGCTGAGTAGGCACGAATCAGTCAGCAGGCAATAATCATGGAACTCAGCTGTGAGGAATCATGCTGCTCAGCTGGCAATAATCAAGCAGCTGAGCAGGCAGGAATTATGCAGCACAGCTGGCAATTGTCAAGCAGATGACAGGCAGGAATCGTGCAGCTCAGCTGGCAATTGTCAAGCAGATGAGCAGACAGTAATCACGCAGCTCAGCAGGCCCTGATCACGTGACTGAGCATGCACTGTTCACGTGGCTGATCATACACTGATCACGTGACTGATCATGCACTGATCACTTGGATATCATGCACTGATCACGTGGCTGATCATACACTGTTCACGTGTCTGACCATGCACTGATCACGTGGCTGATCATACACTGCTCACGTAACTGATCATGCACTGATCACGTGGCTATCATGCACTGATCACGTGGCTGATCATGCACTGATCACGTGGCTGATCACACACTGTCACGTGACATATCATGCACTGATCACGTGGCACTCATGCACTGATCACGTGGCTGATCATACACTGCTCACGTAACTGATCATGCACACATCACGTGGCTATCATGCACTGCTCACGTGGCTGTCATGGAATGATCACGTAGCTACCATATACTGGTCACGTGACTGATCATGCACTGATCACGTAAATGATCATGCACTGATCACGTGACTGATCATGCACTGATCACGTGACTGATCATGCACTGATCACGTGGCTGATCATGCACTGATCACGTGGCTGATCATGCACTGATCACGTGGCTGATCATGCACTGATCACGTGGCTGATCATGCACTGATCACGTGACTGATCATGCACTGATCACGTGACTGATCATGCACTGATCACGTGGCTATCATGCACTGATCACGTGGCTGATCATGCACTGATCACGTGACTGATCATGCACTGATCACGTGACTGATCATGCACTGATCACGTGACTGATCATGCACTGATCACGTGGCTGATCATGCACTGATCACGTGGCTGATCATGCACTGATCACGTGACTGATCATGCACTGATCACGTGACTGATCATGCACTGATCACGTGGCTATCATGCACTGATCACGTGGCTGATCATGCACTGATCACGTGACTGATCATGCACTGATCACTGGCTATCATGCACTGATCACGTGGCTGATCATGCACTGATCACGTGGCTGATCATGCACTGATCACGTGACTGATCATGCACTGATCACGTCTACATCATGCACTGATCACATGACTGATCATGCACTGATCACGTGGATGATCATACACTGATCATGTGACTGATCATGCACTGATCACGTGGCTATCATGCACTGATCACGTGGCTGATCATGCACTGATCACGTAGCTATCATGTACTGATCACGTGACTGATCATGCACTGATCACGTGACTGATCATGCACTGATCACGTGGCTGATCATGCACTGATCACGTGGCTGATCATGCACTGATCACGTGACTGATCATGCACTGATCACGTGACTGATCATGCACTGATCACGTGGCTATCATGCACTGATCACGTGGCTGATCATGCACTGATCACGTGGCTGATCATGCACTGATCACATGACTGATCATGCACTGATCACGTGACTGATCATGCACTGATCACGTGGCTATCATGCACTGATCACGTGGCTGATCATGCACTGATCACGTAGCTATCATGCACTGATCACGTGACTGATCATACACTGATCACGTGACTGATCATGCACTGATCACGTGGCTGATCATGCACTGATCACGTGACTGATCATGCACTGATCACGTGTCTGATCATGCACTGATCACGTGGCTATCATGCACTGCTCACGTGGCTGATCATGCATGATCACGCAGCTACCATGCACTGGTCACATGACTGATCATGCACTGATCACGTGACTGATCATGCACTGATCACGTGGCTATCATGCACTACTCACGTGGCTGATCATGCAATGATCATGTAGCTACCATGTACTGGTCACGTGAATGATCATACACCCATCAGGTGACTGATCATGCACTGATCACGTGGCTATCATGCACTGATCACGTGACTGATCATGCACTGATCACGTCTATATCATGCACTGATCACATGACTGCCCATGCACTGATCACGTGGATGATCATACACTGATCATGTGACAGATCATGCACTGATCACGTGGCTGATCATGCACTGATACCGTGACTGAGCATGGACTGATCACATGACTATCATGTAGTGATCACGTGACTTAATGGCGCTGATCATGTGACTGATCATGCGCTGATCATGTTTGCTATCATACACTGATCATGTGCCTCTGGAGGCAATAAACAAAGAGCTGAGTAGGCACGAATCAAAAGTCAGCAGGCAATAATCATGGAACTCAGCTGTGAGGAATCATGCTGCTCAGCTGGCAATAATCAAGCAGCTGAGCAGGCAGGAATTACGCAGCACAGCTGGCAATTGTCAAGCAGATGACAGGCAGGAATCGTGCAGCTCAGCTGGCAATTGTCAAGCAGATGAGCAGACAGTAATCACGCAGCTCAGCAGGCCCTGATCACGTGACTGAGCATGCACTGATCACGTGGCTGATCATGCACTGATCACGTGGCTGATCATGCACTGATCACGTGGCTATCATGCACTGATCACGTGACTGATCATGCACTGATCACGTGACTGATCATGCACTGATCACGTGGCTTATCATGCACTGATCATGTGACTGATCATGCACTGATCATGTTTGGTGTCATACACTGATCATGTGCCTCTGGAGGCAATGAACATAGAGCTGAGTAGGCAGGAATCAGTCAGCAGGCTATAATCATGGAACTCAGCTCTGAGAAATCATGCTGCTCAGCTGGCAATAATCAAGTAGATGAGCAGGCAGGAATTATGCAGCACAGGTGGCAATTGTCAAGCAGATGACAGGCAGGAATCGTGCAGCTCAGCTGGCAATTGTCAAGCAGATGAGCAGACAGTAATCACGCAGCTCAGCAGGCCCTGATCACGTGACTGAGCATGCACTGATCACGTGGCTGATCATGCACTGATCACGTGACTGATCATGCACTGATCACGTGACTGATCATGCACTGATCACGTGGCTATCATGCACTGATCACGTGGCTGATCATGCACTGATCACGTGACTGATCATGCACTGATCACGTGACTGATCATGCACTGATCACGTGGCTATCATGCACTGATCACGTGGCTGATCATGCACTGATCACGTAGCTATCATGCACTGGTCACGTGACTGATCATGCACTGATCACGTAATTGATCATGCACTGATCACGTGGCTGATCATGCACTGATCACGTGGCTGATCATGCACTGATCACGTGACTGATCATGCACTGATCACGTGACTGATCATGCACTGATCACGTGGCTATCATGCACTGATCACGTGGCTGATCATGCACTGATCACGTGACTGATCATGCACTGATCACGTGGCTGATCATGCACTGATCACGTGACTGATCATGCACTGATCACGTGACTGATCATGCACTGATCACGTGGCTATCATGCACTGATCACGTGGCTGATCATGCACTGATCACGCAGCTACCATGTACTGGTCACGTGACTGATCATGCACTGATCACGTGACTGATCATGCACTGATCACGTGGCTATCATGCACTGATCACGTGGCTGATCATGCAATGATCACGTAGCTACCATGTACTGATCACGTGACTGATCATGCACTGATCACGTGACTGATCATGCACTGATCACGTGGCTATCATGCACTGATCACGTGGCTGATCACACACGTATCACGTGACTGATCATGCACTGATCACGTGACTGATCATGCACTGATCACGTGGCTATCATGCACTGATCACGTGGCTATCATGCACTGATCACGTGGCTGATCATGCACTGATCACGTGACTGATCATGCACTGATCACGTGGCTATCATGCACTGATCACGTGGCTATCATGCACTGATCACGTGGCTGATCATGCACTGATCAGTGACTGATCATGCACTGATCACGTGACTGATCATGCACTGATCACGTGGCTATCATGCACTGATCACGTGGCTGATCATGCACTGATCACGTAGCTATCATGCACTGATCACGTGACTGATCATGCACTGATCACGTGACTGATCATGCACTGATCACGTGGCTATCATGCACTGATCACGTGGCTGATCATGCACT
Source organism: Bos javanicus (assembly GCF_032452875.1). NCBI lineage: Eukaryota > Metazoa > Chordata > Mammalia > Artiodactyla > Bovidae > Bos > Bos javanicus. The sequence goes on along the minus strand of NW_026893744.1, from coordinate 252,428 downwards.
GATCACGCAGCTACCATGTACTGGTCACATGACTGATCATGCACTGATCACATGACTGATCATGCACTGATCACGTGGCTTATCATGCACTGATCATGTGACTGATCATGTGCTGATCATGTTTGGTGTCATACACTGATCATGTGCCTCTGGAGGCAATGAACAAAGAGCTGAGTAGGCACGAATCAGTCAGCAGGCAATAATCATGGAACTCAGCTGTGAGAAATCATGCTGCTCAGCTGGCAATAATCAAGCAGCTGAGCAGGCAGGAATTATGCAGCACAGTGGCAATTGTCAAGCAGATGACAGGCAGGAATCGTGCAGCTCAGCTGGCAATTGTCAAGCAGATGAGCAGACAGTAATCACGCAGCTCAGCAGGCCCTGATCACGTGACTGAGCATGCACTGTTCACGTGGCTGATCATACACTGATCACGTGACTGATCATGCACTGATCACGTGACTGATCATGCACTGATCACGTGGCTATCATGCACTGATCACGTGGCTGATCATGCACTGATCACGTACTGATCATGCACTGATCACGGGCTATCATGCACTGATACATGACTGACATGCACTGATCACGTGGCTGATCATGCACTGATCACGTGACTGATCATGCACTGATCACGTGACTGATCATGCACTGATCACGTGGCTGATCATGCACTGATCACGTGGCTATCATGCACTGCTCACGTGGCTGATCATGCAATGATCACGTAGCTACCATGCACTGGTCACGTGACTGATCATGCACTGATCACGTAATTGATCATGCACTGATCACGTGGCTGATCATGCACTGATCACGTGGCTGATCATGCACTGATCACGTGACTGATCATGCACTGATCACGTGACTGATCATGCACTGATCACGTGGCTATCATGCACTGATCACGTGGCTGATCATGCACTGATCACGTGACTGATCATGCACTGATCACGTGGCTGATCATGCACTGATCACGTGGCTGATCATGCACTGATCACGTAGCTATCATGCACTGATCACGTGACTGATCATGCACTGATCACGTGACTGATCATGCACTGATCACGTGGCTGATCATGCACTGATCACGTGACTGATCATGCACTGATCACGTGACTGATCATGCACTGATCACGTGGCTATCATGCACTGCTCACGTGGCTGATCATGCATGATCACGCAGCTACCATGTACTGGTCACATGACTGATCATGCACTGATCACGTGACTGATCATGCAGTGATCACGTGGCTATCATGCACTACTCACGTGGCTGATCATGCAATGATCATGTAGCTACCATGTACAGGTCACGTGAATGATCATACACCCATCAGGTGACTGATCATGCACTGATCACGTGGCTATCATGCACTGATCACGAGACTGATCATGCACTGATCACGTCTATATCATGCACTGATCACATGACTGCCCATGCACTGATCACGTGGATGATCATACACTAATCATGTGACAGATCATGCACTGATCACGTGGCTGATCATGCACTGATACCGTGACTGAGCATGGACTGATCACATGACTATCATGTAGTGATCACGTGACTTAATGGCGCTGATCATGTGACTGATCATGCGCTGATCATGTTTGCTATCATACACTGATCATGTGCCTCTGGAGGCAATAAACAAAGAGCTGAGTAGGCACGAATCAAACAGTCAGCAGGCAATAATCATGGAACTCAGCTGTGAGGAATCATGCTGCTCAGCTGGCAATAATCAAGCAGCTGAGCAGGCAGGAATTACGCAGCACAGCTGGCAATTGTCAAGCAGATGACAGGCAGGAATCGTGCAGCTCAGCTGGCAATTGTCAAGCAGATGAGCAGACAGTAATCACGCAGCTCAGCAGGCCCTGATCACGTGACTGAGCATGCACTGTTCACGTGGCTGATCATACACTGATCACGTGATTGATCATGCACTGATCACTTGGATATCATGCACTGATCACGTGGCTGATCATACACTGTTCACGTGTCTGACCATGCACTGATCACGTGGCTGATCATACACTGCTCACGTAACTGATCATGCACTGATCACGTGGCTATCATGCACTGATCACGTGGCTGATCATGCACTGATCACGTGGCTATCATGCACTGGTCACGTGACTGATCATGCACTGATCACATAACTGATCATGCACTGATCACGTGGCTTATCATGCACTGATCATGTGACTGATCATGCACTGATCATGTTTGGTGTCATACACTGATCATGTGCCTCTGGAGGCAATGAACATAGAGCTGAGTAGGCAGGAATCAGTCAGCAGGCTATAATCATGGAACTCACCTCTGAGAAATCATGCTGCTCAGCTGGCAATAATCAAGTAGATGATCAGGCAGGAATTATGCAGCACAGGTGGCAATTGTCAAGGAGATGACAGGCAGGAATCGTGCAGCTCAGCTGGAAATTGTCAAGCAGATGAGCAGACAGTAATCACGCAGCTCAGCAGGCACTGATCACGTGACTGATCATGCACTGATCACGTGGCTGATCACACACTGATCACGTGACTGATCATGCACTGATCACGTGACTGATCATGCACTGATCACGTGGCTATCATGCACTGATCACGTGGCTGATCATGCACTGATCACGGGACTGATCATGCACTGATCACGTGCTATCATGCACTGACACATGACTGATCATGCACTGATCACGTGGCTGATCATGCACTGATCACGTGACTGATCATGCACTGATCACGTGACTGATCATGCACTGATCACGTGGCTATCATGCACTGATCACGTGGCTGATCATGCAATGATCACGTAGCTACCATGTACTGGTCACGTGACTGATCATGCACTGATCACGTAATTGATCATGCACTGATCACGTGGCTGATCATGCACTGATCACGTGGCTGATCATGCACTGATCACGTGACTGATCATGCACTGATCACGTGACTGATCATGCACTGATCACGTGGCTATCATGCACTGATCACGTGGCTGATCATGCACTGATCACGTGCCTGATCATGCACTGATCACGTGGCTGATCATGCACTGATCACGTGACTGATCATGCACTGATCACGTGACTGATCATGCACTGATCACGTGGCTATCATGCACTGATCACGTGGCTGATCATGCACTGATCACGCAGCTACCATGCACTGGTCACGTGACTGATCATGCACTGATCACGTGACTGATCATGCACTGATCACGTGGCTATCATGCACTATCACGTGGCTGATCATGCAATGATCACGTAGCTACCATGTACTGGTCACGTGACTGATCATGCACTGATCACGTAATTGATCATGCACTGATCACGTGGCTCATCATGCACTGATCACGTGGCTGATCACACACTGATCACGTGACTGATCATGCACTGATCACGTGACTGATCATGCACTGATCACGTGGCTATCATGCACTGATCACGTGGCTATCATGCACTGATCACGTGGCTGATCATGCACTGATCACGTGACTGATCATGCACTGATCACGTGGCTATCATGCACTGATCACGTGGCTATCATGCACTGATCACGTGGCTGATCATGCACTGATCAGTGACTGATCATGCACTGATCACGTGACTGATCATGCACTGATCACGTGGCTATCATGCACTGATCACGTGGCTGATCATGCACTGATCACGTAGCTATCATGCACTGATCACGTGACTGATCATGCACTGATCACGTGACTGATCATGCACTGATCACGTGGCTATCATGCACTGATCACGTGGCTGATCATGCACTGATCACGCAGCTACCATGCACTGGTCACGTGACTGATCATGCACTGATCACATAATTGATCATGCACTGATCACGTGGCTTATCATGCACTGATCATGTGACTGATCATGTGCTGATCATGTTTGGTGTCATACACTGATCATGTGCCTCTGGAGGCAATGAACATAGAGCTGAGTAGGCAGGAATCAGTCAGCAGGCTATAATCATGGAACTCAGCTCTGAGAAATCATGCTGCTCAGCTGGCAATAATCAAGTAGATGAGCAGGCAGGAATTATGCAGCACAGGTGGCAATTGTCAAGCAGATGACAGGCAGGAATCGTGCAGCTCAGCTGGCAATTGTCAAGCAGATGAGCAGACAGTAATCACGCAGCTCAGCAGGCCCTGATCACGTGACTGAGCATGCACTGTTCACGTGGCTGATCACACACTGATCACGTGACTGATCATGCACTGATCACGTGACTGATCATGCACTGATCACGTGGCTATCATGCACTGATCACGTGGCTGATCATACACTGATCACGTACTGATCATGCACTGATCACGGGCTATCATGCACTGACACATGACTGACATGCACTGATCACGTGGATGATCATGCACTGATCACGTGACTGATCATGCACTGATCACGTGACTGATCATGCACTGATCACGTGGCTGATCATGCACTGATCACGTGGCTATCATGCACTGATCACGTGGCTGATCATGCAATGATCACGTAGCTATCATGCACTGATCACGTGACTGATCATGCACTGATCACGTAATTGATCATGCACTGATCACGTGGCTGATCATGCACTGATCACGTGGCTGATCATGCACTGATCACGTGACTGATCATGCACTGATCACGTGGCTATCATGCACTGATCACGTGGCTGATCATGCACTGATCACGTGACTGATCATGCACTGATCACGTGGCTGATCATGCACTGATCACGTGGCTGATCATGCACTGATCACGTAGCTATCATGCACTGATCACGTGACTGATCATGCACTGATCACGTGACTGATCATGCACTGATCACGTGGCTGATCATGCACTGATCACGTGACTGATCATGCACTGATCACGTGTCTGATCATGCACTGATCACGTGGCTATCATGCACTGATCACGTGGCTGATCATGCATGATCACGTGCTACCATGTACTGGTCACATGACTGATCATGCACTGATCACGTGACTGATCATGCACTGATCACGTGGCTATCATGCACTACTCACGTGGCTGATCATGCAATGATCATGTAGCTACCATGTACAGGTCACGTGAATGATCATACACCCATCAGGTGACTGATCATGCACTGATCACGTGGCTGATCATGCACTGATCACGTGACTGATCATGCACTGATCACGTCTATATCATGCACTGATCACATGACTGCCCATGCACATATCACGTGGATGATCATACACTAATCATGTGACAGATCATGCACTGATCACGTGGCTGATCATGCACTGATCACGTGACTGATCATGCACTGATCACGTGACTATCATGTAGTGATCACGTGACTTAATGGCGCTGATCATGTGACTGATCATGCGCTGATCATGTTTGCTATCATACACTGATCATGTGCCTCTGGAGGCAATAAACAAAGAGTTGAGTAGGCACGAATCATAAGTCAGCAGGCAAAAATCATGGAACTCAGCTGTGAGGAATCATGCTGCTCAGCTGGCAATAATCAAGCAGCTGAGCAGGCAGGAATTACGCAGCACAGCTGGCAATTGTCAAGCAGATGACAGGCAGGAATCGTGCAGCTCAGCTGGCAATTGTCAAGCAGATGAGCAGACAGTAATCACGCAGCTCAGCAGGCCCTGATCACGTGACTGAGCATGCACTGTTCACGTGGCTGATCATACACTGATCACGTGATTGATCATGCACTGATCACTTGGATATCATGCACTGATCACGTGGCTGATCATGCACTGATCACGTGTCTGACCATGCACTGATCACGTGGCTGATCATGCACTGATCACGTAACTGATCATGCACTGATCACGTGGCTATCATGCACTGATCACGTGGCTGATCATGCACTGATCACGTGGCTATCATGCACTGATCACGTGACTGATCATGCACTGATCACATGACTGATCATGCACTGATCACGTGGCTTATCATGCACTGATCATGTGACTGATCATGCACTGATCATGTTTGGTGTCATACACTGATCATGTGCCTCTGGAGGCAATGAACATAGAGCTGAGTAGGCAGGAATCAGTCAGCAGGCTATAATCATGGAACTCAGCTCTGAGAAATCATGCTGCTCAGCTGGCAATAATCAAGTAGATGAGCAGGCAGGAATTATGCAGCACAGGTGGCAATTGTCAAGCAGATGACAGGCAGGAATCGTGCAGCTCAGCTGGCAATTGTCAAGCAGATGAGCAGACAGTAATCACGCAGCTCAGCAGGCCCTGATCACGTGACTGAGCATGCACTGTTCACGTGGCTGATCACACACTGATCACGTGACTGATCATGCACTGATCACGTGACTGATCATGCACTGATCACGTGGCTATCATGCACTGATCACGTGGCTGATCATGCACTGATCACGGGACTGATCATGCACTGATCACGTGCTATCATGCACTGACTACATGACTCACATGCACTGATCACGTGGCTGATCATGCACTGATCACGTGACTGATCATGCACTGATCACGTGGCTATCATGCACTGATCACGTGGCTGATCATGCAATGATCACGTAGCTACCATGTACTGGTCACGTGACTGATCATGCACTGATCACGTAATTGATCATGCACTGATCACGTGGCTGATCATGCACTGATCACGTGGCTGATCATGCACTGATCACGTGACTGATCATGCACTGATCACGTGACTGATCATGCACTGATCACGTGGCTATCATGCACTGATCACGTGGCTGACATACACTGATCACGTGCCTGATCATGCACTGATCACGTGGCTGATCATGCACTGATCACGTGACTGATCATGCACTGATCACGTGTCTGATCATGCACTGATCACGTGGCTATCATGCACTGATCACGTGGCTGATCATGCACTGATCACGCAGCTACCATGTACTGGTCACATGACTGATCATGCACTGATCACGTGACTGATCATGCACTGATCACGTGGCTATCATGCACTACTCACGTGGCTGATCATGCAATGATCATGTAGCTACCATGTACTGGTCACGTGAATGATCACACTGATCACGTGACTGATCATGCACTGATCACGTGGCTATCATGCACTGATCACATGACTGATCATGCACTGATCACGTGGATGATCATGCACTGATCATGTGACTGATCATGCACTGATCACGTGCCTGATCATGCACTGATCACGTGACTGATCATGCACTGATCACATAGCTATCATGCACTGATCACGTGGCTGATCATGCACTGATCACGTGGCTGATCATGCACTGATACCGTGACTGAGCATGGACTGATCACATGACTATCATGTAGTGATCACGTGACTTAATGGCGCTGATCATGTGACTGATCATGCGCTGATCATGTTTGCTATCATACACTGATCATGTGCCTCTGGAGGCAATAAACAAAGAGCTGAGTAGGCACGAATCAAACAGTCAGCAGGCAATAATCATGGAACTCAGCTGTGAGGAATCATGCTGCTCAGCTGGCAATAATCAAGCAGCTGAGCAGGCAGGAATTACGCAGCACAGCTGGCAATTGTCAAGCAGATGACAGGCAGGAATCGTGCAGCTCAGCTGGCAATTGTCAAGCAGATGAGCAGACAGTAATCACGCAGCTCAGCAGGCCCTGATCACGTGACTGAGCATGCACTGTTCACGTGGCTGATCATACACTGATCACGTGATTGATCATGCACTGATCACTTGGATATCATGCACTGATCACGTGGCTGATCATACACTGTTCACGTGTCTGACCATGCACTGATCACGTGGCTGATCATACACTGCTCACGTAACTGATCATGCACTGATCACGTGGCTATCATGCACTGATCACGTGGCTGAACATGCACTGTTCACGTGGCTGATCACACACCTGTCACGTGACATATCATGCACTGATCACGTGGCACTCATGCACTGATCACGTGGCTGATCATACTCTGCTCACGTAACTCATCATGCACACATCACGTGGCTATCATGCACTGCTCACGTGGCTCGTCATGGAATGATCACGTAGCTACCATATACTGGTCACGTGACTGATCATGCACAGATCACGTAAATGATCATGCACTGTTCACGTGACTGATCATGTACTGATCACGTGACTGATCATGCACTGATCACGTGGCTATCATGCTCTGCTCACGTGGCTGATCATGCAACGATCACGTAGCAACCATGTACTGGTCACGTGACTGATCATGCACTGATCACGTAATTGATCCTGCACTGATCACGTGGCTCATCATGCACTGATCACGTGGCTGATCACACACGTATCACGTGACTGATCATGCACTGATCACGTGACTATCATGCACTGATCACGTGGCTATCATGCACTGATCACGTGGATATCATGCACTGATCACGTGGCTGATCACACACGATCACGTGACTGATCATGCACTGATCACGTGGCTATCATGCACTGATCACGTGGCTATCATGCACTGATATCATGCACTGATCACATGGCTGATCACACTGATCACGTGACTGATCATGCACTGATCACGTGGCTGATCATGCACTGATCACGTGACTGATCATGCACTGATCACGTGACTGATCATGCACTGATCACGTGGCTATCATGCACTGATCACGTGGCTGATCATGCACTGATCACGTGACTGATCATGCACTGATCACGTGACTGATCATGCACTGATCACGTGACTGATCATGCACTGATCACGTGGCTGATCATGCACTGATCACGTGGCTGATCATGCACTGATCACGTAGCTATCATGCACTGATCACGTGACTGATCATGCACTGATCACGTGACTGATCATGCACTGATCACGTGGCTGATCATGCACTGATCACGTGACTGATCATGCACTGATCACGTGACTGATCATGCACTGATCACGTGGCTATCATGCACTGATCACGTGGCTGATCATGCACTGATCACGTGACTGATCATGCACTGATCACGTGGCTTATCATGCACTGATCATGTGACTGATCATGTGCTGATCATGTTTGGTGTCATACACTGATCATGTGCCTCTGGAGGCAATGAACAAAGAGCTGAGTAGGCACGAATCAGTCAGCAGGCAATAATCATGGAACTCAGCTGTGAGAAATCATGCTGCTCAGCTGGCAATAATCAAGCAGCTGAGCAGGCAGGAATTATGCAGCACAGCTGGCAATTGTCAAGCAGATGACAGGCAGGAATCGTGCAGCTCAGCTGGCAATTGTCAAGCAGATGAGCAGACAGTAATCACGCAGCTCAGCAGGCCCTGATCACGTGACTGAGCATGCACTGTTCACGTGGCTGATCATACACTGATCACGTGACTGATCATGCACTGATCACGTGGCTATCATGCACTGATCACGTGACTGATCATGCACTGATCACGTGACTGTCATGCACTGATCACGTGGCTGATCATGCACTGATCACGTGGCTGATCATGCACTGATCACGTGGCTATCATGCACTGATCACGTGACTGATCATGCACTGATCACGGGACTGATCATGCACTGATCACGGGCTATCATGCACTGATCACATGACTGATCATGCACTGATCACGTGGCTGATCATGCACTGATCACGTGACTGATCATGCACTGATCACGTGGCTGATCATGCACTGATCACGTGACTGATCATGCACTGATCACGTGGCTGATCATGCACTGATCACGTGGCTGATCATGCACTGATCACGTGACTGATCATGCACTGATCACGTGACTGATCATGCACTGATCACGTGACTGATCATGCACTGATCACGTGGCTGATCATGCACTGATCACGTGACTGATCATGCACTGATCACGTGACTGATCATGCACTGATCACGTGGCTATCATGCACTGATCACGTGGCTGATCATGCACTGATCACGTGACTGATCATGCACTGATCACGTGGCTATCATGCACTGATCACGTGGCTATCATGCACTGATCACGTAGTGATCATGCACTGATCACGTGACTGATCATGCACTGATCACGTCTATATCATGCACTGATCACGTGACTGATCATGCACTGATCACGTGGATGATCATGCACTGATCACGTGACTGATCATGCACTGATCACGTGGCTATCATGCACTGATCACGTGGCTGATCATGCACTGATCACGTAGCTATCATGCACTGATCACGTGACTGATCATGCACTGATCACGTGGCTGATCATGCACTGATCACGTGACTATCATGCACTGATCACGTGACTGATCATGCACTGATCACGTGACTGATCATGCACTGATCACGTGGCTGATCATGCACTGATCACGTGGCTGATCATGCACTGATCACGTGACTGATCATGCACTGATCACGTGACTGATCATGCACTGATCACGTGGCTATCATGCACTGATCACGTGGCTGATCATGCACTGATCACGTGACTGATCATGCACTGATCACGTGGCTGATCATGCACTGATCACGTGACTGATCATGCACTGATCACGTGGCTATCATGCACTGATCACGTGGCTGATCATGCACTGATCACGTGACTGATCATGCACTGATCACGTGGCTATCATGCACTGACACGTGGCTGATCATGCATGATCACGCAGCTACCATGCACTGATCACGTGACTGATCATGCACTGATCACGTGACTGATCATGCACTGATCACGTGGCTATCATGCACTGATCACGTGGCTGATCATGCACTGATCACGTGGCTGATCACACACTGTCACGTGACATATCATGCACTGATCACGTGGCACTCATGCACTGATCACGTGGCTGATCATACACTGATCACGTAACTGATCATGCACACATCACGTGGCTATCATGCACTGATCACGTGCTGTCATGCAATGATCACGTAGCTACCATATACTGGTCACGTGACTGATCATGCACTGATCACGTAAATGATCATGCACTGATCACGTGACTGATCATGCACTGATCACGTGACTGATCATGCACTGATCACGTGGCTATCATGCACTGCTCACGTGGCTGATCATGCAATGATCACGTAGCAACCATGTACTGGTCACGTGACTGATCATGCACTGATCACGTAATTGATCATGCACTGATCACGTGGCTGATCACACTGATCACGTGACTGATCATGCACTGATCACGTGGCTGATCATGCACTGATCACGTGGCTATCATGCACTGATCACGTGGCTATCATGCACTGATCACGTGGCTGATCATGCACTGATCACGTGACTGATCATGCACTGATCACGTGGCTATCATGCACTGATCACGTGGCTATCATGCACTGATCACGTGGCTGATCATGCAATGATCACGTAGCTACCATGTACTGGTCACGTGACTGATCATGCACTGATCACGTGACTGATCATGCACTGATCACGTGGCTGATCATGCACTGATCACGTGGCTGATCACACACGATCACGTGACTGATCATGCACTGATCACGTGACTGATCATGCACTGATCACGTGGCTATCATGCACTGATCACGTGGCTATCATGCACTGATCACGTGGCTGATCATGCACTGATCACGCAGCTATCATGCACTGATCACGTGACTGATCATGCACTGATCACGTGACTGATCATGCACTGATCACGTGGCTATCATGCACTGATCACGTGGCTGATCATGCACTGATCACGCAGCTACCATGTACTGGTCACGTGACTGATCATGCACTGATCACATGACTGATCATGCACTGATCACGTGGCTTATCATGCACTGATCATGTGACTGATCATGCACTGATCATGTTTGGTGTCATACACTGATCATGTGCCTCTGGAGGCAATGAACATAGAGCTGAGTAGGCAGGAATCAGTCAGCAGGCTATAATCATGGAACTCAGCTCTGAGAAATCATGCTGCTCAGCTGGCAATAATCAAGTAGATGAGCAGGCAGGAATTATGCAGCACAGGTGGCAATTGTCAAGCAGATGACAGGCAGGAATCGTGCAGCTCAGCTGGCAATTGTCAAGCAGATGAGCAGACAGTAATCACGCAGCTCAGCAGGCCCTGATCACGTGACTGAGCATGCACTGATCACGTGGCTGATCACACTGATCACGTGACTGATCATGCACTGATCACGTGACTGATCATGCACTGATCACGTGGCTATCATGCACTGATCACGTGGCTGATCATGCACTGATCACGTGGCTGATCATGCACTGATCACGTGACTGATCATGCACTGATCACGTGACTGATCATGCACTGATCACGTGGCTATCATGCACTACTCACGTGGCTGATCATGCAATGATCATGTAGCTACCATGTACAGGTCACGTGAATGATCATACACCCATCAGGTGACTGATCATGCACTGATCACGTGGCTATCATGCACTGATCACGTGACTGATCATGCACTGATCACGTCTATATCATGCACTGATCACATGACTGCCCATGCACTGATCACGTGGATGATCATACACTAATCATGTGACAGATCATGCACTGATCACGTGGCTGATCATGCACTGATACCGTGACTGAGCATGGACTGATCACATGACTATCATGTAGTGATCACGTGACTTAATGGCGCTGATCATGTGACTGATCATGCGCTGATCATGTTTGCTATCATACACTGATCATGTGCCTCTGGAGGCAATAAACAAAGAGCTGAGTAGGCACGAATCAAAAGTCAGCAGGCAATAATCATGGAACTCAGCTGTGAGGAATCATGCTGCTCAGCTGGCAATAATCAAGCAGCTGAGCAGGCAGGAATTACGCAGCACAGCTGGCAATTGTCAAGCAGATGACAGGCAGGAATCGTGCAGCTCAGCTGGCAATTGTCAAGCAGATGAGCAGACAGTAATCACGCAGCTCAGCAGGCCCTGATCACGTGACTGAGCATGCACTGTTCACGTGGCTGATCATACACTGATCACGTGACTGATCATGCACTGATCACTTGGATATCATGCACTGATCACGTGGCTGATCATACACTGTTCACGTGTCTGACCATGCACTGATCACGTGGCTGATCATACACTGATCACGTAACTGATCATGCACTGATCACGTGGCTATCATGCACTGATCACGTGGCTGATCATGCACTGATCACGCAGCTATCATGTACTGGTCACGTGACTGATCATGCACTGATCACGTAACTGATCATGCACTGATCACGTGGCTGATCATGCACTGATCACGTGGCTGATCACGATCACGTGACTGATCATGCACTGATCACGTGACTGATCATGCACTGATCACGTGGCTGATCATGCACTGATCACGTGGCTATCATGCACTGATCACGTGGCTGATCATGCACTGATCACGTGACTGATCATGCACTGATCACGTGGCTATCATGCACTGATCACGTGGCTATCATGCACTGATCACGTGGCTGATCATGCACTGATCACGTGACTGATCATGCACTGATCACGTGACTGATCATGCACTGATCACGTGGCTATCATGCACTGATCACGTGGCTGATCATGCACTGATCACGTAGCTATCATGCACTGATCACGTGACTGATCATGCACTGATCACGTGACTGATCATGCACTGATCACGTGGCTATCATGCACTGATCACGTGGCTGATCATGCACTGATCACGCAGCTACCATGTACTGGTCACATGACTGATCATGCACTGATCACATGACTGATCATGCACTGATCACGTGGCTTATCATGCACTGATCATGTGACTGATCATGTGCTGATCATGTTTGGTGTCACACACTGATCATGTGCCTCTGGAGGCAATGAACAAAGAGCTGAGTAGGCAGGAATCAGTCAGCAGGCTATAATCATGGAACTCAGCTCTGAGAAATCATGCTGCTCAGCTGGCAATAATCAAGCAGATGAGCAGGCAGGAATTATGCAGCACAGCTGGCAATTGTCAAGCAGATGACAGGCAGGAATCGTGCAGCTCAGCTGGCAATTGTCAAGCAGATGAGCAGACAGTAATCACGCAGCTCAGCAGGCCCTGATCACGTGACTGAGCATGCACTGTTCACGTGGCTGATCATACACTGATCACGTGACTGATCATGCACTGATCACGTGACTGATCATGCACTGATCACGTGGCTATCATGCACTGATCACGTGGCTGATCATGCACTGATCACGGGACTGATCATGCACTGATCACGGGCTATCATGCACTGATACATGACTGACATGCACTGATCACGTGGCTGATCATGCACTGATCACGTGACTGATCATGCACTGATCACGTGGCTATCATGCACTGATCACGTGGCTGATCATGCACTGATCACGTAGCTATCATGCACTGGTCACGTGACTGATCATGCACTGATCACGTAATTGATCATGCACTGATCACGTGGCTGATCATGCACTGATCACGTGGCTGATCATGCACTGATCACGTGACTGATCATGCACTGATCACGTGACTGATCATGCACTGATCACGTGGCTATCATGCACTGATCACGTGGCTGATCATGCACTGATCACGTGACTGATCATGCACTGATCACGTGGCTGATCATGCACTGATCACGTGACTGATCATGCACTGATCACGTGACTGATCATGCACTGATCACGTGGCTATCATGCACTGATCACGTGGCTGATCATGCATGATCACGCAGCTACCATGTACTGGTCACATGACTGATCATGCACTGATCACGTGACTGATCATGCACTGATCACGTGGCTATCATGCACTACTCACGTGGCTGATCATGCAATGATCATGTAGCTACCATGTACTGGTCACGTGAATGATCATACACTGATCACGTGACTGATCATGCACTGATCACGTGGCTATCATGCACTGATCACGTGACTGATCATGCACTGATCACGTCTATATCATGCACTGATCACATGACTGCCCATGCACTGATCACGTGGATGATCATACACTGATCATGTGACTGATCATGCACTGATCACGTGGCTGATCATGCACTGATACGTGACTGTCATGGACTGATCACATGACTATCATGCACTGATCACGTGACTTAATGCACTGATCACGTGACTGATCATGCACTGATCACGTGACTGATCATGCACTGATCACGTGGCTATCATGCACTGATCACGTGGCTGATCATGCACTGATCACGTGCCTGATCATGCACTGATCACGTGGCTGATCATGCACTGATCACGTGACTGATCATGCACTGATCACGTGTCTGATCATGCACTGATCACGTGGCTATCATGCACTGATCACGTGGCTGATCATGCATGATCACGCAGCTATCATGCACTGATCACGTGACTGATCATGCACTGATCACGTGACTGATCATGCACTGATCACGTGGCTATCATGCACTGATCACGTGGCTGATCATGCACTGATCACGTAGCTATCATGCACTGATCACGTGACTGATCATACGCACATCACGTGACTGATCATGCACTGATCACGTGGCTATCATGCACTGATCACGTGACTGATCATGCACTGATCACGTCTATATCATGCACTGATCACGTGACTGATCATGCACTGATCACGTGACTGATCATGCACTGATCACGTGGCTATCATGCACTGATCACGTGGCTGTCATGCAATGATCACGTAGCTACCATATACTGGTCACGTGACTGATCATGCACTGATCACGTGAATGATCATGCACTGATCACGTGACTGATCATGCACTGATCACGTGACTGATCATGCACTGATCACGTGGCTATCATGCACTGATCACGTGGCTGATCATGCACTGATCACGTAGCAACCATGTACTGGTCACGTGACTGATCATGCACTGATCACGTAATTGATCATGCACTGATCACGTGGCTCATCATGCACTGATCACGTGGCTGATCACACATGATCACGTGACTGATCATGCACTGATCACGTGGCTGATCATGCACTGATCACGTGGCTATCATGCACTGATCACGTGGCTATCATGCACTGATCACGTGGCTGATCATGCACTGATCACGTAGCTATCATGCACTGATCACGTGACTGATCATGCACTGATCACGTAACTGATCATGCACTGATCACGTGGCTGATCATGCACTGATCACGTGGCTGATCACACACTGATCACGTGACTGATCATGCACTGATCACGTGACTGATCATGCACTGATCACGTGGCTATCATGCACTGATCACGTGGCTATCATGCACTGATCACGTGGCTGATCATGCACATATCACGTGACTGATCATGCACTGATCACGTGGCTATCATGCACTGATCACGTGGCTATCATGCACTGATCACGTGGCTGATCATGCACTGATCACGTGGCTGATCATGCACTGATCACGTGACTGATCATGCACTGATCACGTGGCTGATCATGCACTGATCACGTGGCTGATCATGCACTGATCACGTGGCTGATCATGCACTGATCACGCAGCTACCATGCACTGATCACATGACTGATCATGCACTGATCACGTAATTGATCATGCACTGATCACGTGGCTTATCATGCATTGATCATGTGACTGATCATGTGCTGATCATGTTTGGTGTCATACACTGATCATGTGCCTCTGGAGGCAATGAACAAAGAGCTGAGTAGGCAGGAATCAGTCAGCAGGCTATAATCATGGAACTCAGCTCTGAGAAATCATGCTGCTCAGCTGGCAATAATCAAGCAGATGAGCAGGCAGGAATTACGCAGCACAGCTGGCAATTGTCAAGCAGATGACAGGCAGGAATCGTGCAGCTCAGCTGGCAATTGTCAAGCAGATGAGCAGACAGTAATCACGCAGCTCAGCAGGCCCTGATCACGTGACTGAGCATGCACTGTTCACGTGGCTGATCACACACTGATCACGTGACTGATCATGCACTGATCATGTGACTGATCATGCACTGATCACGTGGCTGATCATGCACTGATCACGTGGCTGATCATGCACTGATCACGGGACTGATCATGCACTGATCACGGGCTATCATGCACTGATCACATGACTGACATGCACTGATCACGTGGCTGATCATGCACTGATCACGTGACTGATCATGCACTGATCACGTGACTGATCATGCACTGATCACGTGGCTGATCATGCACTGATCACGTGGCTATCATGCACTGATCACGTGGCTGATCATGCAATGATCACGTAGCTATCATGCACTGATCACGTGACTGATCATGCACTGATCACGTAACTGATCATGCACTGATCACGTGGCTGATCATGCACTGATCACGTGGCTGATCATGCACTGATCACGTGACTGATCATGCACTGATCACGTGACTGATCATGCACTGATCACGTGGCTATCATGCACTGATCACGTGGCTGATCATGCACTGATCACGTGCCTGATCATGCACTGATCACGTGGCTGATCATGCACTGATCACGTGACTGATCATGCACTGATCACGTGGCTGATCATGCACTGATCACGTGACTGATCATGCACTGATCACGTGGCTGATCATGCACTGATCACGCAGCTATCATGCACTGATCACGTGACTGATCATGCACTGATCACGTGGCTGATCATGCACTGATCACGTGACTGATCATGCACTGATCACGTGGCTTATCATGCACTGATCATGTGACTGATCATGTGCTGATCATGTTTGGTGTCATACACTGATCATGTGCCTCTGGAGGCAATGAACAAAGAGCTGAGTAGGCAGGAATCAGTAGGCAATAATCATGGAACTCAGCTGTGAGAAATCATGCTGCTCAGCTGGCAATAATCAAGCAGATGAGCAGGCAGGAATTATGCAGCACAGGTGGCAATTGTCAAGCAGATGACAGGCAGGAATCGTGCAGCTCAGCTGGCAATTGTCAAGCAGATGAGCAGACAGTAATCACGCAGCTCAGCAGGCCCTGATCACGTGACTGAGCATGCACTGTTCACGTGGCTGATCATACACTGATCACGTGACTGATCATGCACTGATCACGTGGCTATCATGCACTGATCACGTGACTGATCATGCACTGATCACGTGACTGTCATGCACTGATCACGTGGCTATCATGCACTGATCACGTGGCTGATCATGCACTGATCACGTGACTGATCATGCACTGATCACGTGGCTATCATGCACTGATCACGTGGCTGATCATACACTGATCACGGGACTGATCATGCACTGATCACGTGCTATCATGCACTGATACATGACTGACATGCACTGATCACGTGCTGATCATGCACTGATCACGTGACTGATCATGCACTGATCACGTGACTGATCATGCACTGATCACGTGGCTATCATGCACTGATCACGTGGCTGATCATGCACTGATCACGTGGCTGATCATGCACTGATCACGTAGCTACCATGCACTGTCACGTGACTGATCATGCACTGATCACGTAAATGATCATGCACTGATCACGTGACTGATCATGCACTGATCACGTGACTGATCATGCACTGATCACGTGGCTATCATGCACTGATCACGTGGCTGATCATGCACTGATCACGTAGCAACCATGTACTGTCACGTGACTGATCATGCACTGATCACGTAATTGATCATGCACTGATCACGTGGCTGATCATGCACTGATCACGTGACTGATCATGCACTGATCACGTGACTGATCATGCACTGATCACGTGACTATCATGCACTGATCACGTGGCTGATCATGCACTGATCACGTGACTGATCATGCACTGATCACGTGACTATCATGCACTGATCACGTGGCTATCATGCACTGATCACGTGGCTGATCATGCACTGATCACGTGGCTGATCATGCACTGATCACGTGACTGATCATGCACTGATCACGTGGCTATCATGCACTGATCACGTGGCTGATCATGCACTGATCACGTGGCTGATCATGCACTGATCACGTGACTGATCATGCACTGATCACGTGGCTATCATGCACTGATCACGTGGCTGATCATGCACTGATCACGTGGCTGATCATGCACTGATCACGTGGCTGATCATGCACTGATCACGTGGCTGATCATGCACTGATCACGTGGCTATCATGCACTGATCACGTGGCTGATCATGCACTGATCACGTGGCTATCATGCACTGATCACGTGACTGATCATGCACTGATCACGTAACTGATCATGCACTGATCACGTGACTGATCATGCACTGATCACGTGACTGATCATGCACTGATCACGTGGCTATCATGCACTGATCACGTGGCTGATCATGCAATGATCACGTAGCTACCATGTACTGGTCACGTGACTGATCATGCACTGATCACGTGACTGATCATGCACTGATCACGTGGCTGATCATGCACTGATCACGTGACTGATCATGCACTGATCACGTGACTGATCATGCACTGATCACGTGACTATCATGCACTGATCACGTGGCTGATCATGCACTGATCACGTGGCTGATCATGCACTGATCACGTGGCTATCATGCACTGATCACATGACTGATCATGCACTGATCACATGACTGATCATGCACTGATCACGTGGCTTATCATGCACTGATCATGTGACTGATCATGCGCTGATCATGTTTGCTATCATACACTGATCATGTGCCTCTGGAGGCAATGAACAAAGAGCTGAGTAGGCACGAATCAGTCAGCAGGCAATAATCATGGAACTCAGCTGTGAGAAATCATGCTGCTCAGCTGGCAATAATCAAGCAGCTGAGCAGGCAGGAATTACGCAGCACAGCTGGCAATTGTCAAGCAGATGACAGGCAGGAATCGTGCAGCTCAGCTGGCAATTGTCAAGCAGATGAGCAGACAGTAATCACGCAGCTCAGCAGGCCCTGATCACGTGACTGAGCATGCACTGTTCACGTGGCTGATCATACACTGATCACGTGACTGATCATGCACTGATCACGTGACTGATCATGCACTGATCACGTGGCTGATCATGCACTGATCACGTGGCTGATCATGCACTGATCACGGGACTGATCATGCACTGATCACGGGCTATCATGCACTGACACGTGGCTGACATGCACTGATCACGTGGCTGATCATGCACTGATCACGTGACTGATCATGCACTGATCACGTGACTGATCATGCACTGATCACGTGGCTGATCATGCACTGATCACGTGGCTATCATGCACTGCTCACGTGGCTGATCATGCAATGATCACGTAGCTACCATGCACTGATCACGTGACTGATCATGCACTGATCACGTAACTGATCATGCACTGATCACGTGGCTATCATGCACTGATCACGTGACTGATCATGCACTGATCACGTGACTGATCATGCACTGATCACGTGGCTATCATGCACTGATCACGTGGCTGATCATGCACTGATCACGTAGCTATCATGCACTGATCACGTGACTGATCATGCACTGATCACGTGACTGATCATGCACTGATCACGTGACTGATCATGCACTGATCACGTGGCTGATCATGCACTGATCACGTGGCTGATCATGCACTGATCACGTGACTGATCATGCACTGATCACGTGACTGATCATGCACTGATCACGTGGCTATCATGCACTGATCACGTGGCTGATCATGCACTGATCACGTGCTGATCATGCACTGATCACATGACTGATCATGCACTGATCACGTGACTGATCATGCACTGATCACGTGGCTATCATGCACTGATCACGTGGCTGATCATGCACTGATCATGTAGCTACCATGCACTGATCACGTGACTGATCATGCACTGATCACGTGACTGATCATGCACTGATCACGTGGCTGATCATGCACTGATCACGTGGCTGATCATGCACTGATCACGTGGCTGATCATGCACTGATCACGTGACTGATCATGCACTGATCACGTGACTGATCATGCACTGATCACGTGGCTATCATGCACTGATCACGTGGCTGATCATGCACTGATCAGTGCCTGATCATGCACTGATCACGTGACTGATCATGCACTGATCACGTGACTGATCATGCACTGATCACGTGGCTATCATGCACTGATCACGTGGCTGATCATGCACTGATCACGTAGCTACCATGCACTGGTCACGTGACTGATCATGCACTGATCACGTGACTGATCATGCACTGATCACGTGGCTGATCATGCACTGATCACGTGGCTGATCATGCACTGATCACGTGACTGATCATGCACTGATCACGTGGCTATCATGCACTGATCACGTGGCTGATCATGCACTGATCACGTGGCTGATCATGCACTGATCACGTAGCTATCATGCACTGATCACGTGACTGATCATGCACTGATCACGTGACTGATCATGCACTGATCACGTGGCTGATCATGCACTGATCACGTGGCTGATCATGCACTGATCACGTGACTGATCATGCACTGATCACGTGGCTATCATGCACTGATCACGTGGCTGATCATGCACTGATCACGTGGCTGATCATGCACTGATCACGTGACTGATCATGCACTGATCACATGACTATCATGCACTGATCACGTGACTTAATGCACTGATCATGTGACTGATCATGCACTGATCATGTTTGCTATCATGCACTGATCATGTGCCTCTGGAGGCAATGATCAAAGAGCTGAGTAGGCACGATCAAACAGTCAGCAGGCACTGATCATGGAAATCATGCACTGATCACGTGGCTGATCATGCACTGATCACGTGGCTGATCATGCACTGATCACGTGGCTGATCATGCACTGATCACGTAGCTGATCATGCACTGATCACGTGGCTATCATGCACTGATCACGTGGCTGATCATGCACTGATCACGTGGCTATCATGCACTGATCACGTGACTGATCATGCACTGATCACGTGGCTGATCATGCACTGATCACGTGACTGATCATGCACTGATCACGTGACTGATCATGCACTGATCACGTGGCTATCATGCACTGATCACGTGGCTGATCATGCAATGATCACGTAGCTACCATGTACTGGTCACGTGACTGATCATGCACTGATCACGTGACTGATCATGCACTGATCACGTGGCTGATCATGCACTGATCACGTGACTGATCATGCACTGATCACGTGACTGATCATGCACTGATCACGTGGCTATCATGCACTGATCACGTGGCTGATCATGCACTGATCACGTGGCTGATCATGCACTGATCACGTGGCTATCATGCACTGATCACGTGACTGATCATGCACTGATCACATGACTGATCATGCACTGATCACGTGGCTTATCATGCACTGATCATGTGACTGATCATGTGCTGATCATGTTTGTGTCATACACTGATCATGTGCCTCTGGAGGCAATGAACAAAGAGCTGAGTAGGCAGGAATCAGTCAGCAGGCAATAATCATGGAACTCAGCTGTGAGAAATCATGCTGCTCAGCTGGCAATAATCAAGCAGCTGAGCAGGCAGGAATTACGCAGCACAGCTGGCAATTGTCAAGCAGATGACAGGCAGGAATCGTGCAGCTCAGCTGGCAATTGTCAAGCAGATGAGCAGACAGTAATCACGCAGCTCAGCAGGCCCTGATCACGTGACTGAGCATGCACTGTTCACGTGGCTGATCATACACTGATCACGTGACTGATCATGCACTGATCACGTGACTGATCATGCACTGATCACGTGGCTGATCATGCACTGATCACGTGGCTGATCATACACTGATCACGGGACTGATCATGCACTGATCACGGGCTATCATGCACTGACTACATGACTCATGCACTGATCACGTGGCTGATCATGCACTGATCACGTGACTGATCATGCACTGATCACGTGACTGATCATGCACTGATCACGTGGCTGATCATGCACTGATCACGTGGCTATCATGCACTGATCACGTGGCTGATCATGCAATGATCACGTAGCTACCATGCACTGATCACGTGACTGATCATGCACTGATCACGTAATTGATCATGCACTGATCACGCAGCTATCATGCACTGATCACGTGACTGATCATGCACTGATCACGTGACTGATCATGCACTGATCACGTGGCTATCATGCACTGATCACGTGGCTGATCATGCACTGATCACGTAGCTATCATGCACTGATCACGTGACTGATCATGCACTGATCACGTGACTGATCATGCACTGATCACGTGACTGATCATGCACTGATCACGTGGCTGATCATGCACTGATCACGTGGCTGATCATGCACTGATCACGTGACTGATCATGCACTGATCACGTGACTGATCATGCACTGATCACGTGGCTATCATGCACTGATCACGTGGCTGATCATGCACTGATCACGTGCCTGATCATGCACTGATCACATGACTGATCATGCACTGATCACGTGACTGATCATGCACTGATCACGTGGCTATCATGCACTGATCACGTGGCTGATCATGCACTGATCATGTAGCTACCATGTACTGATCACGTGACTGATCATGCACTGATCACGTGACTGATCATGCACTGATCACGTGGCTGATCATGCACTGATCACGTGGCTGATCATGCACTGATCACGTGGCTGATCATGCACTGATCACGTGACTGATCATGCACTGATCACGTGACTGATCATGCACTGATCACGTGGCTATCATGCACTGATCACGTGGCTGATCATGCACTGATCAGTGCCTGATCATGCACTGATCACATGACTGATCATGCACTGATCACGTGACTGATCATGCACTGATCACGTGGCTATCATGCACTGATCACGTGGCTGATCATGCACTGATCACGTAGCTACCATGTACTGATCACGTGACTGATCATGCACTGATCACGTGACTGATCATGCACTGATCACGTGGCTGATCATGCACTGATCACGTGCCTGATCATGCACTGATCACGTGACTGATCATGCACTGATCACGTGGCTGATCATGCACTGATCACGTGGCTGATCATGCACTGATCACGTGGCTGATCATGCACTGATCACGTAGCTATCATGCACTGATCACGTGACTGATCATGCACTGATCACGTGACTGATCATGCACTGATCACGTGGCTGATCATGCACTGATCACGTGGCTGATCATGCACTGATCACGTGACTGATCATGCACTGATCACGTGGCTATCATGCACTGATCACGTGGCTGATCATGCACTGATCACGTGGCTGATCATGCACTGATCACGTGACTGATCATGCACTGATCACATGACTATCATGCACTGATCACGTGACTTAATGCACTGATCATGTGACTGATCATGCACTGATCATGTTGCTATCATGCACTGATCATGTGCCTCTGGAGGCAATAAACAAAGAGCTGAGTAGGCACGATCAAACAGTCAGCAGGCACTGATCATGGAAATCATGCACTGATCACGTGGCTGATCATGCACTGATCACGTGGCTGATCATGCACTGATCACGTGGCTGATCATGCACTGATCACGTAGCTGATCATGCACTGATCACGTGGCTATCATGCACTGATCACGTGGCTGATCATGCACTGATCACGTGGCTATCATGCACTGATCACGTGACTGATCATGCACTGATCACGTAACTGATCATGCACTGATCACGTGACTGATCATGCACTGATCACGTGACTGATCATGCACTGATCACGTGGCTATCATGCACTGATCACGTGGCTGATCATGCAATGATCACGTAGCTACCATGTACTGGTCACGTGACTGATCATGCACTGATCACGTGACTGATCATGCACTGATCACGTGGCTGATCATGCACTGATCACGTGACTGATCATGCACTGATCACGTGACTGATCATGCACTGATCACGTGGCTATCATGCACTGATCACGTGGCTGATCATGCACTGATCACGTGGCTGATCATGCACTGATCACGTGGCTATCATGCACTGATCACGTGACTGATCATGCACTGATCACATGACTGATCATGCACTGATCACGTGGCTTATCATGCACTGATCATGTGACTGATCATGTGCTGATCATGTTTGCTATCATACACTGATCATGTGCCTCTGGAGGCAATGAACAAAGAGCTGAGTAGGCACGAATCAGTCAGCAGGCAATAATCATGGAACTCAGCTCTGAGAAATCATGCTGCTCAGCTGGCAATAATCAAGCAGCTGAGCAGGCAGGAATTACGCAGCACAGCTGGCAATTGTCAAGCAGATGACAGGCAGGAATCGTGCAGCTCAGCTGGCAATTGTCAAGCAGATGAGCAGACAGTAATCACGCAGCTCAGCAGGCCCTGATCACGTGACTGAGCATGCACTGTTCACGTGGCTGATCATACACTGATCACGTGACTGATCATGCACTGATCACGTGACTGATCATGCACTGATCACGTGGCTGATCATGCACTGATCACGTGGCTGATCATGCACTGATCACGGGACTGATCATGCACTGATCACGGGCTATCATGCACTGACACATGACTGACATGCACTGATCACGTGGCTGATCATGCACTGATCACGTGACTGATCATGCACTGATCACGTGACTGATCATGCACTGATCACGTGGCTGATCATGCACTGATCACGTGGCTATCATGCACTGATCACGTGGCTGATCATGCAATGATCACGTAGCTACCATGCACTGATCACGTGACTGATCATGCACTG
Source organism: Bos javanicus (assembly GCF_032452875.1). NCBI lineage: Eukaryota > Metazoa > Chordata > Mammalia > Artiodactyla > Bovidae > Bos > Bos javanicus. The sequence continues at coordinate 226,828 of NW_026893744.1, read as the reverse complement.
ATCACGTAATTGATCATGCACTGATCACGCAGCTATCATGCACTGATCACGTGACTGATCATGCACTGATCACGTGACTGATCATGCACTGATCACGTGGCTATCATGCACTGATCACGTGGCTGATCATGCACTGATCACGTAGCTATCATGCACTGATCACGTGACTGATCATGCACTGATCACGTGACTGATCATGCACTGATCACGTGACTGATCATGCACTGATCACGTGGCTGATCATGCACTGATCACGTGGCTGATCATGCACTGATCACGTGACTGATCATGCACTGATCACGTGACTGATCATGCACTGATCACGTGGCTATCATGCACTGATCACGTGGCTGATCATGCACTGATCACGTGCCTGATCATGCACTGATCACATGACTGATCATGCACTGATCACGTGACTGATCATGCACTGATCACGTGGCTATCATGCACTGATCACGTGGCTGATCATGCACTGATCACGTAGCTATCATGCACTGATCACGTGACTGATCATGCACTGATCACGTGACTGATCATGCACTGATCACGTGGCTGATCATGCACTGATCACGTGGCTGATCATGCACTGATCACGTGGCTGATCATGCACTGATCACGTGACTGATCATGCACTGATCACGTGACTGATCATGCACTGATCACGTGGCTATCATGCACTGATCACGTGGCTGATCATGCACTGATCACGTGCCTGATCATGCACTGATCACGTGACTGATCATGCACTGATCACGTGACTGATCATGCACTGATCACGTGGCTATCATGCACTGATCACGTGGCTGATCATGCACTGATCACGTAGCTATCATGCACTGATCACGTGACTGATCATGCACTGATCACGTGACTGATCATGCACTGATCACGTGGCTGATCATGCACTGATCACGTGCTGATCATGCACTGATCACGTGACTGATCATGCACTGATCACGTGCTGATCATGCACTGATCACGTGGCTGATCATGCACTGATCACGTGGCTGATCATGCAATGATCATGTAGCTACCATGTACTGGTCACGTGACTGATCATACACCCATCAGGTGACTGATCATGCACTGATCACGTGGCTGATCATGCACTGATCACGTGCCTGATCATGCACTGATCACGTGACTGATCATGCACTGATCACGTGGCTATCATGCACTGATCACGTGGCTGATCATGCACTGATCACGTGGCTGATCATGCACTGATACCGTGACTGAGCATGGACTGATCACATGACTATCATGTAGTGATCACGTGACTTAATGGCGCTGATCATGTGACTGATCATGCGCTGATCATGTTTGCTATCATACACTGATCATGTGCCTCTGGAGGCAATAAACAAAGAGCTGAGTAGGCACGAATCAAACAGTCAGCAGGCAATAATCATGGAACTCAGGTGTGAGGAATCATGCTGCTCAGCTGGCAATAATCAAGCAGCTGAGCAGGCAGGAATTACGCAGCACAGCTGGCAATTGTCAAGCAGATGACAGGCAGGAATCGTGCAGCTCAGCTGGCAATTGTCAAGCAGATGAGCAGACAGTAATCACGCAGCTCAGCAGGCCCTGATCACGTGACTGAGCATGCACTGTTCACGTGGCTGATCATACACTGATCACGTGATGATCATGCACTGATCACTTGGATATCATGCACTGATCACGTGGCTGATCATACACTGTTCACGTGTCTGACCATGCACTGATCACGTGGCTGATCATACACTGCTCACGTAACTGATCATGCACTGATCACGTGGCTATCATGCACTGATCACGTGGCTGAACATGCACTGTTCACGTGGCTGATCACACACCTGTCACGTGACATATCATGCACTGATCACGTGGCACTCATGCACTGATCACGTGGCTGATCATACTCTGCTCACGTAACTGATCATGCACACATCACGTGGCTATCATGCACTGCTCACGTGGCTCGTCATGGAATGATCACGTAGCTACCATATACTGGTCACGTGACTGATCATGCACAGATCACGTAAATGATCATGCACTGTTCACGTGACTGATCATGTACTGATCACGTGACTGATCATGCACTGATCACGTGGCTATCATGCACTGCTCACGTGGCTGATCATGCAATGATCACGTAGCAACCATGTACTGGTCACGTGACTGATCATGCACTGATCACGTAATTGATCATGCACTGATCACGTGGCTGATCACACTGATCACGTGACTGATCATGCACTGATCACGTGGCTCTCATGCACTGATCACGTGGCTATCATGCACTGATCACGTGGATATCATGCACTGATCACGTGGCTGATCACACACGTATCACATGACTGATCATGCACTGATCACGTGGCTATCATGCACTGATCACGTGGCTATCATGCACTGATCACGTGGCTGATCATGCAATGATCACGTAGCTACCATGTACTGGTCACGTGACTGATCATGCACTGATCACGTAATTGATCATGCACTGATCACGTGGCTGATCATGCACTGATCACGTGGCTGATCATACACTGATCACGTGACTGATCATGCACTGATCACGTGACTGATCATGCACTGATCACGTGGCTATCATGCACTGATCACGTGGCTATCATGCACTGATCACGTGGCTGATCATGCACTGATCACGTGACTGATCATGCACTGATCACGTGGCTATCATGCACTGATCACGTGGCTATCATGCACTGATCACGTGGCTGATCATGCACTGATCAGTGACTGATCATGCACTGATCACGTGACTGATCATGCACTGATCACGTGGCTATCATGCACTGATCACGTGGCTGATCATGCACTGATCACGTAGCTACCATGCACTGATCACGTGACTGATCATGCACTGATCACGTGACTGATCATGCACTGATCACGTGGCTATCATGCACTGATCACGTGGCTGATCATGCACTGATCACGCAGCTATCATGCACTGATCACGTGACTGATCATGCACTGATCACATGACTGATCATGCACTGATCACGTGGCTTATCATGCACTGATCATGTGACTGATCATGCGCTGATCATGTTTGCTATCATACACTGATCATGTGCCTCTGGAGGCAATAAACAAAGAGCTGAGTAGGCACGAATCATAAGTCAGCAGGCAATAATCATGGAACTCAGCTGTGAGGAATCATGCTGCTCAGCTGGCAATAATCAAGCAGCTGAGCAGGCAGGAATTACGCAGCACAGCTGGCAATTGTCAAGCAGATGACAGGCAGGAATCGTGCAGCTCAGCTGGCAATTGTCAAGCAGATGAGCAGACAGTAATCACGCAGCTCAGCAGGCCCTGATCACGTGACTGAGCATGCACTGTTCACGTGGCTGATCATACACTGATCACGTGATTGATCATGCACTGATCACTTGGATATCATGCACTGATCACGTGGCTGATCATACACTGATCACGTGTCTGATCATGCACTGATCACGTGGCTGATCATGCACTGATCACGTGACTGATCATGCACTGATCACGTGGCTATCATGCACTGATCACGTGGCTGATCATGCACTGATCACGCAGCTATCATGCACTGGTCACATGACTGATCATGCACTGATCACATAATTGATCATGCACTGATCACGTGGCTTATCATGCATTGATCATGTGACTGATCATGTGCTGATCATGTTTGGTGTCATACACTGATCATGTGCCTCTGGAGGCAATGAACATAGAGCTGAGTAGGCAGGAATCAGTCAGCAGGCTATAATCATGGAACTCAGCTCTGAGAAATCATGCTGCTCAGCTGGCAATAATCAAGTAGATGAGCAGGCAGGAATTATGCAGCACAGGTGGCAATTGTCAAGCAGATGACAGGCAGGAATCGTGCAGCTCAGCTGGCAATTGTCAAGCAGATGAGCAGACAGTAATCACGCAGCTCAGCAGGCCCTGATCACGTGACTGAGCATGCACTGTTCACGTGGCTGATCACACACTGATCACGTGACTGATCATGCACTGATCACGTGACTGATCATGCACTGATCACGTGGCTATCATGCACTGATCACGTGGCTGATCATGCACTGATCACGGGACTGATCATGCACTGATCACGGGCTATCATGCACTGATACATGACTGACATGCACTGATCACGTGGCTGATCATGCACTGATCACGTGACTGATCATGCACTGATCACGTGACTGATCATGCACTGATCACGTGGCTATCATGCACTGATCACGTGGCTGATCATGCAATGATCACGTAGCTACCATGTACTGGTCACGTGACTGATCATGCACTGATCACGTAATTGATCATGCACTGATCACGTGGCTGATCATGCACTGATCACGTGGCTGATCATGCACTGATCACGTGACTGATCATGCACTGATCACGTGACTGATCATGCACTGATCACGTGGCTATCATGCACTGATCACGTGGCTGATCATGCACTGATCACGTGACTGATCATGCACTGATCACGTGTCTGATCATGCACTGATCACGTGGCTATCATGCACTGCTCACGTGGCTGATCATGCATGATCACGCAGCTACCATGTACTGGTCACATGACTGATCATGCACTGATCACGTGACTGATCATGCAGTGATCACGTGGCTATCATGCACTACTCACGTGGCTGATCATGCAATGATCATGTAGCTACCATGTACAGGTCACGTGAATGATCATACACCCATCAGGTGACTGATCATGCACTGATCACGTGGCTATCATGCACTGATCACGAGACTGATCATGCACTGATCACGTCTATATCATGCACTGATCACATGACTGCCCATGCACTGATCACGTGGATGATCATACACTAATCATGTGACAGATCATGCACTGATCACGTGGCTGATCATGCACTGATACCGTGACTGAGCATGGACTGATCACATGACTATCATGTAGTGATCACGTGACTTAATGGCGCTGATCATGTGACTGATCATGCGCTGATCATGTTTGCTATCATACACTGATCATGTGCCTCTGGAGGCAATAAACAAAGAGCTGAGTAGGCACGAATCAAACAGTCAGCAGGCAATAATCATGGAACTCAGGTGTGAGGAATCATGCTGCTCAGCTGGCAATAATCAAGCAGCTGAGCAGGCAGGAATTACGCAGCACAGCTGGCAATTGTCAAGCAGATGACAGGCAGGAATCGTGCAGCTCAGCTGGCAATTGTCAAGCAGATGAGCAGACAGTAATCACGCAGCTCAGCAGGCCCAGATCACGTGACTGAGCATGAACTGTTCACGTGGCTGATCATACACTGATCACGTGATTGACCATGCTCTGATCACTTGGATATCATGCACTGATCACGTGGCTGATCATACACTGTTCACGTGTCTGACCATGCACTGATCACGTGGCTGATCATACACTGCTCACGTAACTGATAATGCACTGATCACGTGGCTATCATGCACGGATCACGTGGCTGAACATGCACTGTTCACGTGGCTGATCACACACCTGTCACGTGACATATCATGCACTGATCACGTGGCACTCATGCACTGATCACGTGGCTGATCATGCACACTTCACGTGGCTATCATGCACTGCTCACGTGGCTCGTCATGGAATGATCACGTAGCTACCATATACTGGTCACGTGACTGATCATGCACTGATCACGTAAATGATCATGCACTGATCACGTGACTGATCATGTACTGATCACGTGACTGATCATGCACTGATCACGTGGCTATCATGCACTGCTCACGTGGCTATTCATGCAAGGATCTCGTAACAACCATGTACTGGTCACGTGACTGATCATGCACTGATCACGTAATTGATCCTGCACTGATCACGTGGCTCATCATGCACTGATCACGAGGCTGATCACACATGTATCACGTGACTGATCATGCACTGATCACGTGGCTCTCATGCACTGATCACGTGGCTATCATGCACTGATCACGTAGCTATCATGCACTGATCACGTGGCTGATCATGCACTGATCACGTAGCTATCATGCACTGATCACGTGACTGATCATGCACTGATCACGTAATTGATCATGCACTGATCACGTGGCTGATCATGCACTGATCACGTGGCTGATCACACACTATCACGTGACTGATCATGCACTGATCACGTGACTGATCATGCACTGATCACGTGGCTATCATGCACTGATCACGTGGCTATCATGCACTGATCACGTGGCTGATCATGCACTATCACGTGACTGATCATGCACTGATCACGTGGCTATCATGCACTGATCACGTGGCTATCATGCACTGATCACGTGGCTGATCATGCACTGATCACGTGGCTGATCATGCACTGATCACGTGGCTGATCATGCACTGATCACGTGGCTGATCATGCACTGATCACGTGGCTGATCATGCACTGATCACGTGGCTGATCATGCACTGATCACGTGGCTGATCATGCACTGATCACGCAGCTACCATGTACTGATCACATGACTGATCATGCACTGATCACGTAATTGATCATGCACTGATCACGTGGCTTATCATGCACTGATCATGTGACTGATCATGTGCTGATCATGTTTGGTGTCATACACTGATCATGTGCCTCTGGAGGCAATGAACAAAGAGCTGAGTAGGCACGAATCAGTCAGCAGGCTATAATCATGGAACTCAGCTCTGAGAAATCATGCTGCTCAGCTGGCAATAATCAAGCAGCTGAGCAGGCAGGAATTACGCAGCACAGGTGGCAATTGTCAAGCAGATGACAGGCAGGAATCGTGCAGCTCAGCTGGCAATTGTCAAGCAGATGAGCAGACAGTAATCACGCAGCTCAGCAGGCCCTGATCACGTGACTGAGCATGCACTGTTCACGTGGCTGATCATACACTGATCACGTGACTGATCATGCACTGATCATGTGACTGATCATGCACTGATCACGTGGCTATCATGCACTGATCACGTGGCTGATCATGCACTGATCACGGGACTGATCATGCACTGATCACGGGCTATCATGCACTGATACATGACTGACATGCACTGATCACGTGGCTGATCATGCACTGATCACGTGACTGATCATGCACTGATCACGTGACTGATCATGCACTGATCACGTGGCTGATCATGCACTGATCACGTGGCTATCATGCACTGCTCACGTGGCTGATCATGCAATGATCACGTAGCTACCATGTACTGATCACGTGACTGATCATGCACTGATCACGTAATTGATCATGCACTGATCACGTGGCTGATCATGCACTGATCACGTGGCTGATCATGCACTGATCACGTGACTGATCATGCACTGATCACGTGACTGATCATGCACTGATCACGTGGCTATCATGCACTGATCACGTGGCTGATCATGCACTGATCACGTGACTGATCATGCACTGATCACGTGGCTGATCATGCACTGATCACGTGACTGATCATGCACTGATCACGTGGCTGATCATGCACTGATCACGCAGCTATCATGCACTGATCACGTGACTGATCATGCACTGATCACGTGGCTGATCATGCACTGATCACGTGACTGATCATGCACTGATCACGTGGCTTATCATGCACTGATCATGTGACTGATCATGTGCTGATCATGTTTGGTGTCATACACTGATCATGTGCCTCTGGAGGCAATGAACAAAGAGCTGAGTAGGCACGAATCAGTAGGCAATAATCATGGAACTCAGCTCTGAGAAATCATGCTGCTCAGCTGGCAATAATCAAGCAGCTGAGCAGGCAGGAATTATGCAGCACAGGTGGCAATTGTCAAGCAGATGACAGGCAGGAATCGTGCAGCTCAGCTGGCAATTGTCAAGCAGATGAGCAGACAGTAATCACGCAGCTCAGCAGGCCCTGATCACGTGACTGAGCATGCACTGTTCACGTGGCTGATCATACACTGATCACGTGACTGATCATGCACTGATCACGTGGCTATCATGCACTGATCACGTGACTGATCATGCACTGATCACGTAATTGTCATGCACTGATCACGTGGCTATCATGCACTGATCACGTGGCTGATCATGCACTGATCACGTGACTGATCATGCACTGATCACGTGGCTATCATGCACTGATCACGTGGCTGATCATGCACTGATCATGGGACTGATCATGCACTGATCACGTGCTATCATGCACTGATACATGACTGACATGCACTGATCACGTGCTGATCATGCACTGATCACGTGACTGATCATGCACTGATCACGTGACTGATCATGCACTGATCACGTGGCTATCATGCACTGATCACGTGGCTGATCATGCACTGATCACGTGGCTGATCATGCACTGATCACGTAGCTACCATATACTGTCACGTGACTGATCATGCACTGATCACGTAAATGATCATGCACTGATCACGTGACTGATCATGCACTGATCACGTGACTGATCATGCACTGATCACGTGGCTATCATGCACTGATCACGTGGCTGATCATGCACTGATCACGTAGCAACCATGTACTGTCACGTGACTGATCATGCACTGATCACGTAATTGATCATGCACTGATCACGTGGCTGATCATGCACTGATCACGTGACTGATCATGCACTGATCACGTGACTGATCATGCACTGATCACGTGACTATCATGCACTGATCACGTGGCTGATCATGCACTGATCACGTGCCTGATCATGCACTGATCACGTGACTATCATGCACTGATCACGTGGCTATCATGCACTGATCACGTGGCTGATCATGCACTGATCACGTGGCTGATCATGCACTGATCACGTGACTGATCATGCACTGATCACGTGGCTATCATGCACTGATCACGTGGATATCATGCACTGATCACGTGGCTGATCATGCACTGATCACGTGACTGATCATGCACTGATCACGTGGTATCATGCACTGATCACGTGGCTGATCATGCACTGATCACGTGGCTGATCATGCACTGATCACGTGGCTGATCATGCACTGATCACGTGGCTGATCATGCACTGATCACGTGGCTATCATGCACTGATCACGTGGCTGATCATGCACTGATCACGTGGCTATCATGCACTGATCACGTGACTGATCATGCACTGATCACGTAACTGATCATGCACTGATCACGTGACTGATCATGCACTGATCACGTGACTGATCATGCACTGATCACGTGGCTATCATGCACTGATCACGTGGCTGATCATGCAATGATCACGTAGCTACCATGTACTGGTCACGTGACTGATCATGCACTGATCACGTGACTGATCATGCACTGATCACGTGGCTGATCATGCACTGATCACGTGACTGATCATGCACTGATCACGTGACTGATCATGCACTGATCACGTGGCTGATCATGCACTGATCACGTGGCTGATCATGCACTGATCACGTGGCTGATCATGCACTGATCACGTGGCTATCATGCACTGATCATGACTGATCATGCACTGATCACATGACTGATCATGCACTGATCACGTGGCTTATCATGCACTGATCATGTGACTGATCATGCGCTGATCATGTTTGGTATCATACACTGATCATGTGCCTCTGGAGGCAATGAACAAAGAGCTGAGTAGGCACGAATCAGTCAGCAGGCAATAATCATGGAACTCAGCTCTGAGAAATCATGCTGCTCAGCTGGCAATAATCAAGCAGCTGAGCAGGCAGGAATTACGCAGCACAGGTGGCAATTGTCAAGCAGATGACAGGCAGGAATCGTGCAGCTCAGCTGGCAATTGTCAAGCAGATGAGCAGACAGTAATCACGCAGCTCAGCAGGCCATGATCACGTGACTGAGCATGCACTGTTCACGTGGCTGATCATACACTGATCACGTGACTGATCATGCACTGATCACGTGACTGATCATGCACTGATCACGTGGCTGATCATGCACTGATCACGTGGCTGATCATGCACTGATCACGGGACTGATCATGCACTGATCACGGGCTATCATGCACTGACACATGACTGACATGCACTGATCACGTGGCTGATCATGCACTGATCACGTGACTGATCATGCACTGATCACGTGACTGATCATGCACTGATCACGTGGCTGATCATGCACTGATCACGTGGCTATCATGCACTGATCACGTGGCTGATCATGCAATGATCACGTAGCTACCATGCACTGATCACGTGACTGATCATGCACTGATCACGTTGATCATGCACTGATCACGCAGCTATCATGCACTGATCACGTGACTGATCATGCACTGATCACGTGACTGATCATGCACTGATCACGTGGCTATCATGCACTGATCACGTGGCTGATCATGCACTGATCACGTAGCTATCATGCACTGATCACGTGACTGATCATGCACTGATCACGTGACTGATCATGCACTGATCACGTGACTGATCATGCACTGATCACGTGGCTGATCATGCACTGATCACGTGGCTGATCATGCACTGATCACGTGACTGATCATGCACTGATCACGTGACTGATCATGCACTGATCACGTGGCTATCATGCACTGATCACGTGGCTGATCATGCACTGATCACGTGCCTGATCATGCACTGATCACGTGACTGATCATGCACTGATCACGTGACTGATCATGCACTGATCACGTGGCTATCATGCACTGATCACGTGGCTGATCATGCACTGATCACGTAGCTACCATGCACTGATCACGTGACTGATCATGCACTGATCACGTGACTGATCATGCACTGATCACGTGGCTGATCATGCACTGATCACGTGGCTGATCATGCACTGATCACGTGGCTGATCATGCACTGATCACGTGACTGATCATGCACTGATCACGTGACTGATCATGCACTGATCACGTGGCTATCATGCACTGATCACGTGGCTGATCATGCACTGATCACGTGCCTGATCATGCACTGATCACGTGACTGATCATGCACTGATCACGTGACTGATCATGCACTGATCACGTGGCTATCATGCACTGATCACGTGGCTGATCATGCACTGATCACGTAGCTATCATGCACTGATCACGTGACTGATCATGCACTGATCACGTGACTGATCATGCACTGATCACGTGGCTGATCATGCACTGATCACGTGGCTGATCATGCACTGATCACGTGACTGATCATGCACTGATCACGTGCTGATCATGCACTGATCACGTGGCTGATCATGCACTGATCACGTGGCTGATCATGCAATGATCATGTAGCTACCATGTACTGGTCACGTGACTGATCATACACCCATCAGGTGACTGATCATGCACTGATCACGTGGCTGATCATGCACTGATCACGTGACTGATCATGCACTGATCACGTGACTGATCATGCACTGATCACATGGCTATCATGCACTGATCACGTGGCTGATCATGCACTGATCACGTGGCTGATCATGCACTGATACCGTGACTGAGCATGGACTGATCACATGACTATCATGTAGTGATCACGTGACTTAATGGCGCTGATCATGTGACTGATCATGCGCTGATCATGTTTGCTATCATACACTGATCATGTGCCTCTGGAGGCAATAAACAAAGAGCTGAGTAGGCACGAATCAAACAGTCAGCAGGCAATAATCATGGAACTCAGGTGTGAGGAATCATGCTGCTCAGCTGGCAATAATCAAGCAGCTGAGCAGGCAGGAATTACGCAGCACAGCTGGCAATTGTCAAGCAGATGACAGGCAGGAATCGTGCAGCTCAGCTGGCAATTGTCAAGCAGATGAGCAGACAGTAATCACGCAGCTCAGCAGGCCCTGATCACGTGACTGAGCATGCACTGTTCACGTGGCTGATCATACACTGATCACGTGATGATCATGCACTGATCACTTGGATATCATGCACTGATCACGTGGCTGATCATACACTGTTCACGTGTCTGACCATGCACTGATCACGTGGCTGATCATACACTGCTCACGTAACTGATCATGCACTGATCACGTGGCTATCATGCACTGATCACGTGGCTGAACATGCACTGTTCACGTGGCTGATCACACACCTGTCACGTGACATATCATGCACTGATCACGTGGCACTCATGCACTGATCACGTGGCTGATCATACTCTGCTCACGTAACTGATCATGCACACATCACGTGGCTATCATGCACTGCTCACCTGGCTCGTCATGGAATGATCACGTAGCTACCATATACTGGTCACGTGACTGATCATGCACAGATCACGTAAATGATCATGCACTCTTCACGTGACTGATCATGTACTGATCACGTGACTGATCATGCACTGATCACGTGGCTATCATGCACTGCTCACGTGGCTGATCATGCAAAGATCACGTAGCAACCATGTACTGGTCACGTGACTGATCATGCACTGATCACGTAATTGATCATGCACTGATCACGTGGCTCATCATGCACTGATCACGTGGCTGATCACACAAGTATCACGTGACTGATCATGCACTGATCACGTGACTATCATGCACTGATCACGTGGCTATCATGCACTGATCACGTGGCTATCATGCACTGATCACGTGGCTGATCATGCACTGATCACGTAGCTACCATGCACTGATCACGTGACTGATCATGCACTGATCACGTAATTGATCATGCACTGATCACGTGGCTGATCATGCACTGATCACGTGGCTGATCACACACGATCACGTGACTGATCATGCACTGATCACGTGACTGATCATGCACTGATCACGTGGCTATCATGCACTGATCACGTGGATATCATGCACTGATCACGTGGCTGATCATGCACGATCACGTGACTGATCATGCACTGATCACGTGGCTATCATGCACTGATCACGTGGCTATCATGCACTGATCACGTGGCTGATCATGCAATGATCACGTAGCTACCATGCACTGATCACGTGACTGATCATGCACTGATCACGTGATTGATCATGCACTGATCACGTGACTGATCATGCACTGATCACGTGACTGATCATGCACTGATCACGTGACTGATCATGCACTGATCACGTGGCTATCATGCACTGATCACGTGGCTGATCATGCACTGATCACGCAGCTACCATGCACTGATCACATGACTGATCATGCACTGATCACATGACTGATCATGCACTGATCACGTGGCTTATCATGCACTGATCATGTGACTGATCATGTGCTGATCATGTTTGGTATCATACACTGATCATGTGCCTCTGGAGGCAATGAACAAAGAGCTGAGTAGGCACGAATCAGTCAGCAGGCAATAATCATGGAACTCAGCTGTGAGGAATCATGCTGCTCAGCTGGCAATAATCAAGCAGCTGAGCAGGCAGGAATTACGCAGCACAGCTGGCAATTGTCAAGCAGATGACAGGCAGGAATCGTGCAGCTCAGCTGGCAATTGTCAAGCAGATGAGCAGACAGTAATCACGCAGCTCAGCAGGCCCTGATCACGTGACTGAGCATGCACTGTTCACGTGGCTGATCATACACTGATCACGTGACTGATCATGCACTGATCACGTGACTGATCATGCACTGATCACGTGGCTGATCATGCACTGATCACGTGGCTGATCATGCACTGATCACGGGACTGATCATGCACTGATCACGTGCTATCATGCACTGATACATGACTGACATGCACTGATCACGTGGCTGATCATGCACTGATCACGTGACTGATCATGCACTGATCACGTGGCTGATCATGCACTGATCACGTGGCTGATCATGCACTGATCACGTGGCTATCATGCACTGCTCACGTGGCTGATCATGCAATGATCACGTAGCTACCATGTACTGATCACGTGACTGATCATGCACTGATCACGTAATTGATCATGCACTGATCACGTGGCTGATCATGCACTGATCACGTGGCTGATCATGCACTGATCACGTGACTGATCATGCACTGATCACGTGACTGATCATGCACTGATCACGTGGCTATCATGCACTGATCACGTGGCTGATCATGCACTGATCACGTGCCTGATCATGCACTGATCACGTGGCTGATCATGCACTGATCACGTGACTGATCATGCACTGATCACGTGGCTGATCATGCACTGATCACGTGGCTATCATGCACTGATCACGTGGCTGATCATGCACTGATCACGTAGCTATCATGCACTGATCACGTGACTGATCATGCACTGATCACGTGGCTGATCATGCACTGATCACGTGACTGATCATGCACTGATCACGTGACTGATCATGCACTGATCACGTGGCTATCATGCACTGATCACGTGGCTGATCATGCACTGATCACGTGACTGATCATGCACTGATCACGTGGCTGATCATGCACTGATCACGTGGCTGATCATGCACTGATCATGTGGCTGATCATGCACTATCACGTGACTGATCATGCACTGATCACGTGGCTGATCATGCACTGATCACGTGGCTATCATGCACTGATCACGTGACTGATCATGCACTGATCACGTCTAATCATGCACTGATCACATGACTGCCCATGCACTGATCACGTGGATGATCATACACTAATCATGTGACAGATCATGCACTGATCACGTGGCTGATCATGCACTGATACCGTGACTGAGCATGGACTGATCACATGACTATCATGTAGTGATCACGTGACTTAATGGCGCTGATCATGTGACTGATCATGCACTGATCATGTTTGCTATCATACACTGATCATGTGCCTCTGGAGGCAATAAACAAAGAGCTGAGTAGGCACGAATCAAACAGTCAGCAGGCAATAATCATGGAACTCAGGTGTGAGGAATCATGCTGCTCAGCTGGCAATAATCAAGCAGCTGAGCAGGCAGGAATTACGCAGCACAGCTGGCAATTGTCAAGCAGATGACAGGCAGGAATCGTGCAGCTCAGCTGGCAATTGTCAAGCAGATGAGCAGACAGTAATCACGCAGCTCAGCAGGCCCTGATCACGTGACTGAGCATGCACTGTTCACGTGGCTGATCATACACTGATCACGTGATTGATCATGCACTGATCACTTGGATATCATGCACTGATCACGTGGCTGATCATACACTGTTCACGTGTCTGACCATGCACTGATCACGTGGCTGATCATACACTGCTCACGTAACTGATCATGCACTGATCACGTGGCTGATCATGCACTGATCACGTGGCTGATCATGCACTGATCACGTGGATCATGCACTGGTCACGTGACTGATCATGCACTGATCACGTAACTGATCATGCACTGATCACGTGGCTGATCATGCACTGATCACGTGACTGATCATGCACTGATCACGTGACTGATCATGCACTGATCACGTGGCTATCATGCACTGATCACGTGCTGATCATGCACTGATCACGTGACTGATCATGCACTGATCACGTGGCTGATCATGCACTGATCATGTGACTGATCATGTGCTGATCATGTTTGGTGTCATACACTGATCATGTGCATCTGCAGGCAATGAACAAAGAGCTGAGTAGGCAGGAATCAGTCAGCAGGCTATAATCATGGAACTCAGCTGTGAGAAATCATGCTGCTCAGCTGGCAATAATCAAGCAGATGAGCAGGCAGGAATTATGCAGCACAGGTGGCAATTGTCAAGCAGATGACAGGCAGGAATCGTACAGCTCAGCTGGCAATTGTCAAGCAGATGAGCAGACAGTAATCACGCAGCTCAGCAGGCCCTGATCACGTGACTGAGCATGCACTGATCACGTGGCTGATCACACACTGATCACGTGACTGATCATGCACTGATCACGTGGCTATCATGCACTGATCACGTGACTGATCATGCACTGATCACGTGACTGTCATGCACTGATCACGTGGCTATCATGCACTGATCACGTGGCTGATCATGCACTGATCACGTGGCTATCATGCACTGATCACGTGGCTGATCATGCACTGATCACGGGACTGATCATGCACTGATCACGGGCTATCATGCACTGATCACATGACTGATCATGCACTGATCACGTGGCTGATCATGCACTGATCACGTGACTGATCATGCACTGATCACGTGGCTGATCATGCACTGATCACGTGACTGATCATGCACTGATCACGTGGCTGATCATGCACTGATCACGTGGCTGATCATGCACTGATCACGTGACTGATCATGCACTGATCACGTGACTGATCATGCACTGATCACGTGGCTATCATGCACTGATCACGTGGCTGATCATGCACTGATCACGTGACTGATCATGCACTGATCACGTGACTGATCATGCACTGATCACGTGACTGATCATGCACTGATCACGTGGCTGATCATGCACTGATCACGTGACTGATCATGCACTGATCACGTGACTGATCATGCACTGATCAGTGGCTATCATGCACTGATCACGTGGCTGATCATGCACTGATCACGTGACTGATCATGCACTGATCACTGGCTATCATGCACTGATCACGTGGCTATCATGCACTGATCACGTGGCTGATCATGCACTGATCACGTGACTGATCATGCACTGATCACGTCTATATCATGCACTGATCACGTGACTGATCATGCACTGATCACGTGGATGATCATGCACTGATCACGTGACTGATCATGCACTGATCACGTGGCTATCATGCACTGATCACGTGGCTGA
The DNA here is from genome assembly GCF_032452875.1 of Bos javanicus. Taxonomy (NCBI): domain Eukaryota; kingdom Metazoa; phylum Chordata; class Mammalia; order Artiodactyla; family Bovidae; genus Bos; species Bos javanicus. The sequence goes on along the minus strand of NW_026893744.1, from coordinate 210,203 downwards.
TCATGCAATGATCACGTAGCTACCATGCACTGGTCACGTGACTGATCATGCACTGATCACGTAATTGATCATGCACTGATCACGTGGCTGATCATGCACTGATCACGTGGCTGATCATGCACTGATCACGTGACTGATCATGCACTGATCACGTGGCTATCATGCACTGATCACGTGGCTGATCATGCACTGATCACGTGCCTGATCATGCACTGATCACGTGACTGATCATGCACTGATCACGTGACTGATCATGCACTGATCACGTGGCTATCATGCACTGATCACGTGGCTGATCATGCACTGATCACGTGGCTACCATGCACTGGTCACGTGACTGATCATGCACTGATCACGTGATGATCATGCACTGATCACGTGGCTGATCATGCACTGATCACGTGGCTGATCATGCACTGATCACGTGACTGATCATGCACTGATCACGTGGCTATCATGCACTGATCACGTGGCTGATCATGCACTGATCACGTGGCTGATCATGCACTGATCACGTAGCTATCATGCACTGATCACGTGACTGATCATGCACTGATCACGTGACTGATCATGCACTGATCACGTGGCTGATCATGCACTGATCACGTGGCTGATCATGCACTGATCACGTGACTGATCATGCACTGATCACGTGGCTATCATGCACTGATCACGTGGCTGATCATGCACTGATCACGTGGCTGATCATGCACTGATCACGTGACTGATCATGCACTGATCACGTGGCTGATCATGCACTGATCACGTGACTGATCATGCACTGATCACGTGGCTATCATGCACTGATCACGTGACTGATCATGCACTGATCACGTGACTGATCATGCACTGATCACGTGGCTGATCATGCACTGATCACGTGGCTATCATGCACTGATCACGTGGCTGATCATGCACTGATCACGTAGCTACCATGCACTGATCACGTGACTGATCATGCACTGATCACGTGACTGATCATGCACTGATCACGTGGCTGATCATGCACTGATCACGTGACTGATCATGCACTGATCACGTGACTGATCATGCACTGATCACGTGGCTATCATGCACTGATCACGTGGCTGATCATACTGATCACGTGCCTGATCATGCACTGATCACGTGGCTGATCATGCACTGATCACGTGACTGATCATGCACTGATCACGTGGCTATCATGCACTGATCACGTGGCTATCATAACTGATCACGTGGCTGATCATGCACTGATCACGTAGCTATCATGCACTGATCACGTGACTGATCATGCACTGATCACGTGACTGATCATGCACTGATCACGTGACTGATCATGCACTGATCACGTGACTGATCATGCACTGATCACGTGGCTATCATGCACTGATCACGTGGCTGATCATGCACTGATCACGTGGCTGATCATGCACTGATCACGTGACTGATCATGCACTGATCACGTGGCTGATCATGCACTGTCACGTGACTGATCATGCACTGATCACGTGGCATCATGCACTGATCACGTGGCTGATCATACACTGATCACGTGACTGATCATGCACTGATCACGTGGCTATCATGCACTGATCACGTGGCTGATCATGCACTGATCACGTAGCTATCATGCACTGATCACGTGACTGATCATGCACTGATCACGTAAATGATCATGCACTGATCACGTGACTGATCATGCACTGATCACGTGACTGATCATGCACTGATCACGTGACTGATCATGCACTGATCACGTGGCTGATCATGCACTGATCACGTGGCTATCATGCACTGATCACGTGGCTGATCATGCACTGATCACGTAGCAACCATGCACTGGTCACGTGGCTGATCATGCACTGATCACGTAATTGATCATGCACTGATCACGTGGCTGATCATGCACTGATCACGTGGCTGACACACGATCACGTGACTGATCATGCACTGATCACGTGGCTATCATGCACTGATCACGTGGCTATCATGCACTGATCACGTGGATATCATGCACTGATCACGTGGCTGATCACACACGATCACGTGACTGATCATGCACTGATCACGTGGCTATCATGCACTGATCACGTGGCTATCATGCACTGATCACGTGGCTGATCATGCACTGATCACGTAGCTATCATGCACTGATCACGTGACTGATCATGCACTGATCACGTGGCTGATCATGCACTGATCACGTGGCTGATCATGCACTGATCACGTGACTGATCATGCACTGATCACGTGGCTGATCATGCACTGATCACGTGGCTGATCATGCACTGATCACGTGGCTTCATGCACTGATCACGTGACTGATCATGCACTGATCACGTAATTGATCATGCACTGATCACGTGGCTGATCATGCACTGATCACGTGACTGATCATGCACTGATCACGTGACTGATCATGCACTGATCACGTGGCTATCATGCACTGATCACGTGCTGATCATGCACTGATCACGTGACTGATCATGCACTGATCACGTGGCTTATCATGCACTGATCATGTGACTGATCATGTGCTGATCATGTTTGGTATCATACACTGATCATGTGCCTCTGGAGGCAATGAACAAAGAGCTGAGTAGGCACGAATCAGTCAGCAGGCAATAATCATGGAACTCAGCTGTGAGAAATCATGCTGCTCAGCTGGCAATAATCAAGCAGCTGAGCAGGCAGGAATTATGCAGCACAGCTGGCAATTGTCAAGCAGATGACAGGCAGGAATCGTGCAGCTCAGCTGGCAATTGTCAAGCAGATGAGCAGACAGTAATCACGCAGCTCAGCAGGCCCTGATCACGTGACTGAGCATGCACTGTTCACGTGGCTGATCATACACTGATCACGTGACTGATCATGCACTGATCACGTGGCTATCATGCACTGATCACGTGACTGATCATGCACTGATCACGTAACTGATGCACTGATCACGTGGCTATCATGCACTGATCACGTGGCTGATCATGCACTGATCACGTGGCTATCATGCACTGATCACGTGGCTGATCATGCACTGATCACGGGACTGATCATGCACTGATCACGGGCTATCATGCACTGATCACATGACTGATCATGCACTGATCACGTGGCTGATCATGCACTGATCACGTGACTGATCATGCACTGATCACGTGGCTGATCATGCACTGATCACGTGACTGATCATGCACTGATCACGTGGCTGATCATGCACTGATCACGTGGCTGATCATGCACTGATCACGTGACTGATCATGCACTGATCACGTGACTGATCATGCACTGATCACGTGGCTATCATGCACTGATCACGTGGCTGATCATGCACTGATCACGTGACTGATCATGCACTGATCACGTGACTGATCATGCACTGATCACGTAATTGATCATGCACTGATCACGTGGCTGATCATGCACTGATCACGTGACTGATCATGCACTGATCACGTGACTGATCATGCACTGATCACGTGGCTATCATGCACTGATCACGTGGCTGATCATGCACTGATCACGTGACTGATCATGCACTGATCACTGGCTATCATGCACTGATCACGTGGCTATCATGCACTGATCACGTGGCTGATCATGCACTGATCACGTGACTGATCATGCACTGATCACGTCTATATCATGCACTGATCACATGACTGATCATGCACTGATATCCTGGATGATCATACACTGATCATGTGACTGATCATGCACTGATCACGTGGCTATCATGCACTGATCACGTGGCTGATCATGCAATGATCACGTAGCTACCATGCACTGATCACGTGACTGATCATGCACTGATCACGTAATTGATCATGCACTGATCACGTGGCTGATCATGCACTGATCACGTGGCTGATCATGCACTGATCACGTGGCTGATCATGCACTGATCACGTGGCTATCATAACTGATCACGTGGCTGATCATGCACTGATCACGTAGCTATCATGCACTGATCACGTGACTGATCATGCACTGATCACGTGACTGATCATGCACTGATCACGTGACTGATCATGCACTGATCACGTGACTGATCATGCACTGATCACGTGGCTATCATGCACTGATCACGTGGCTGATCATGCACTGATCACGTGGCTGATCACACACTGATCACGTGACTGATCATGCACTGATCACGTGGCTGATCATGCACTGATCACGTGACTGATCATGCACTGATCACGTGGCATCATGCACTGATCACGTGGCTATCATGCACTGATCACGTGGCTGATCATGCACTGATCACGTAGCTATCATGCACTGATCACGTGACTGATCATGCACTGATCACGTAATTGATCATGCACTGATCACGTGGCTGATCATGCACTGATCACGTGGCTGATCATGCACTGATCACGTGACTGATCATGCACTGATCACGTGACTGATCATGCACTGATCACGTGGCTATCATGCACTGATCACGTGGCTGATCATACACTGATCACGTGCCTGATCATGCACTGATCACGTGGCTGATCATGCACTGATCACGTGACTGATCATGCACTGATCACGTGTCTGATCATGCACTGATCACGTGGCTATCATGCACTGCTCACGTGGCTGATCATGCATGATCACGCAGCTACCATGTACTGGTCACATGACTGATCATGCACTGATCACGTGACTGATCATGCACTGATCACGTGGCTATCATGCACTACTCACGTGGCTGATCATGCAATGATCATGTAGCTACCATGTACAGGTCACGTGAATGATCATACACCCATCAGGTGACTGATCATGCACTGATCACGTGGCTATCATGCACTGATCACGAGACTGATCATGCACTGATCACGTCTATATCATGCACTGATCACATGACTGCCCATGCACTGATCACGTGGATGATCATACACTAATCTTGTGACAGATCATGCACTGATCACGTGGCTGATCATGCACTGATACCGTGACTGAGCATGGACTGATCACATGACTATCATGTAGTGATCACGTGACTTAATGGCGCTGATCATGTGACTGATCATGCGCTGATCATGTTTGCTATCATACACTGATCATGTGCCTCTGGAGGCAATAAACAAAGAGCTGAGTAGGCACGAATCAAACAGTCAGCAGGCAATAATCATGGAACTCAGGTGTGAGGAATCATGCTGCTCAGCTGGCAATAATCAAGCAGCTGAGCAGGCAGGAATTACGCAGCACAGCTGGCAATTGTCAAGCAGATGACAGGCAGGAATCGTGCAGCTCAGCTGGCAATTGTCAAGCAGATGAGCAGACAGTAATCACGCAGCTCAGCAGGCCCTGATCACGTGACTGAGCATGCACTGATCACGTGGCTGATCATACACTGATCACGTGACTGATCATGCACTGATCACGTGGCTGATCATGCACTGATCACGTAACTGATCATGCACTGATCACGTGGCTATCATGCACTGATCACGTGGCTGATCATGCACTGATCACGTGGCTGATCACACACCTGTCACGTGACATATCATGCACTGATCACGTGGCACTCATGCACTGATCACGTGGCTGATCATACACTGCTCACGTAACTGATCATGCACACATCACGTGGCTATCATGCACTGCTCACGTGGCTGTCATGGAATGATCACGTAGCTACCATATACTGGTCACGTGACTGATCATGCACTGATCACGTAAATGATCATGCACTGTTCACGTGACTGATCATGTACTGATCACGTGACTGATCATGCACTGATCACGTGGCTGATCATGCACTGATCACGTGGCTGATCATGCACTGATCACGTGGCTGATCATGCACTGATCACGTGGCTGATCATGCACTGATCACGTGACTGATCATGCACTGATCACGTGACTGATCATGCACTGATCACGTGGCTATCATGCACTGATCACGTGGCTGATCATGCACTGATCACGTGACTGATCATGCACTGATCACGTGACTGATCATGCACTGATCACGTGACTGATCATGCACTGATCACGTGGCTGATCATGCACTGATCACGTGGCTGATCATGCACTGATCACGTGACTGATCATGCACTGATCACGTGACTGATCATGCACTGATCAGTGGCTATCATGCACTGATCACGTGGCTGATCATGCACTGATCACGTGACTGATCATGCACTGATCACTGGCTATCATGCACTGATCACGTGGCTATCATGCACTGATCACGTGGCTGATCATGCACTGATCACGTGACTGATCATGCACTGATCACGTCTATATCATGCACTGATCACATGGCTGATCATGCACTGATCACGTGGATGATCATGCACTGATCATGTGACTGATCATGCACTGATCACGTGGCTATCATGCACTGATCACGTGGCTGATCATGCACTGATCACGTAGCTATCATGCACTGATCACGTGACTGATCATGCACTGATCACGTGACTGATCATGCACTGATCACGTGACTGATCATGCACTGATCACGTGACTGATCATGCACTGATCACGTGACTGATCATGCACTGATCACGTGGCTATCATGCACTGATCACGTGGCTGATCATGCAATGATCACGTAGCTACCATGCACTGATCACGTGACTGATCATGCACTGATCACGTGATTGATCATGCACTGATCACGTGGCTGATCATGCACTGATCACGTGGCTGATCATGCACTGATCACGTGACTGATCATGCACTGATCACGTGACTGATCATGCACTGATCACGTGGCTATCATGCACTGATCACGTGGCTGATCATGCACTGATCACGTGCCTGATCATGCACTGATACATGACTGATCATGCACTGATCACGTGACTGATCATGCACTGATCACGTGGCTATCATGCACTACTCACGTGGCTGATCATGCAATGATCATGTAGCTACCATGTACTGGTCACGTGACTGATCATACACCCATCAGGTGACTGATCATGCACTGATCACGTGGCTGATCATGCACTGATCACGTGCCTGATCATGCACTGATCACGTGACTGATCATGCACTGATCACATAGCTATCATGAACTGATCACGTGGCTGATCATGCACTGATCACGTGGCTGATCATGCACTGATACCGTGACTGAGCATGGACTGATCACATGACTATCATGTAGTGATCACGTGACTTAATGGCGCTGATCATGTGACTGATCATGCGCTGATCATGTTTGCTATCATACACTGATCATGTGCCTCTGGAGGCAATAAACAAAGAGCTGAGTAGGCACGAATCAAACAGTCAGCAGGCAATAATCATGGAACTCAGCTGTGAGGAATCATGCTGCTCAGCTGGCAATAATCAAGCAGCTGAGTAGGCAGGAATTACGCAGCACAGCTGGCAATTGTCAAGCAGATGACAGGCAGGAATCGTGCAGCTCAGCTGGCAATTGTCAAGCAGATGAGCAGACAGGAATCACGCAGCTCAGCAGGCCCTGATCACGTGACTGAGCGTGCACTGTTCACGTGGCTGATCATCCACTGATCACGTGACTGATCATGCACTGATCACGTGGCTATCATGCACTGATCACGTGGCTGATCATGCACTGATCACGTGTCTGATCATGCACTGATCACGTGGCTGATCATGCACTGATCACGTAACTGATCATGCACTGATCACGTGGCTATCATGCACTGATCACGTGGCTATCATGCACTGATCACGTGACTGATCATGCACTGATCACGTGACTGATCATGCACTGATCACGTGGCTATCATGCACTGATCACGTGGCTGATCATGCAATGATCATGTAGCTACCATGTACCAGTCACGTGACTGATCATGCACTGATCCGTGACTGATCATGCACTGATCACGTGGCTATCATGCACTGATCACGTGGCTGATCATGCACTGATCACGTGCTGATCATGCACTGATCACGTGACTGATCATGCACTGATCACGTGCTATCATGCACTGATCACGTGGCTGATCATGCACTGATCATGTGGTATCATGCACTGATCACGTGGCTGATCATGCACTGATACCGTGACTGAGCATGGACTGATCACATGACTATCATGTAGTGATCACGTGACTTAATGGCGCTGATCATGTGACTGATCATGCACTGATCATGTTTGCTATCATACACTGATCATGTGCCTCTCGAGGCAATAAACAAAGAGATGAATAGGCACGAATCAAACAGTCAGCAGGCAAAAATCATGGAACTCAGCTGTGAGGAATCATGCTGCTCAGCTGGCAATAATCAAGCAGCTGAGCAGGCAGGAATTACACAGCACAGCTGGCAATTGTCAAGCAGATGACAGGCAGGAATCATGCAGCTCAGCTGGCAATTGTCAAGCAGATGAGCAGACAGGAATCACGCAGCTCAGCAGGCCCTGATCACGTGACTGAGCATGCACTGATCACCTGGCTGATCATACACTGATCACATAATTGATCATGCACTGATCACGTGATTGATCATGCACTGATCACGTGGCTTATCATGCACTGATCATGTGACTGATCATGTGCTGATCATGTTTGGTGTCATACACTGATCATGTGCCTCTGGAGGCAATGAACAAAGAGCTGAGTAGGCACGAATCAGTCAGCAGGCAATAATCATGGAACTCAGCAGTGAGAAATCATGCTGCTCAGCTGGCAATAATCAAGCAGATGAGCAGGCAGGAATCACGCAGCACAGCTGGCAATTGTCAAGCAGATGACAGACAGGAATCGTGCAGCTCAGCTGGCAATTGTCAAGCAGATGAGCAGACAGTAATCACGCAGCTCAGCAGGCCCTGATCACGTGACTGAGCATGCACTGATCACGTGGCTGATCATACACTGATCACGTGACTGATCATGCACTGATCACGTGGCTATCATGCACTGATCACGTGACTGATCATGCACTGATCACGTGGCTGTCATGCACTGATCACGTGGCTATCATGCACTGATCACGTGGCTGATCATGCACTGATCACGTGACTGATCATGCACTGATCACGTGGCTATCATGCACTGATCACGTGGCTGATCATGCACTGATCACGGGACTGATCATGCACTGATCATGGCGCTATCATGCACTGATACATGACTGACATGCACTGATCACGTGGATGATCATGCACTGATCACGTGACTGATCATGCACTGATCACGTGACTGATCATGCACTGATCACGTGGCTGATCATGCACTGATCACGTGGCTGATCATGCACTGATCACGTGACTATCATGCACTGATCACGTGACTGATCATGCACTGATCACGTGACTGATCATGCACTGATCACGTGGCTATCATGCACTGATCACGTGACTGATCATACTGATCACGTGCCTGATCATGCACTGATCACGTGGCTGATCATGCACTGATCACGTGACTGATCATGCACTGATCACGTGGCTATCATGCACTGATCACGTGGCTATCATGCACTGATCACGTGGCTGATCATGCACTGATCACGTGACTGATCATGCACTGATCACGTGGCTGTCATGCACTGATCACGTGGCTGATCATACTGATCACGTGCCTGATCATGCACTGATCACGTGGCTGATCATGCACTGATCACGTGACTGATCATGCACTGATCACGTGGCTATCATGCACTGATCACGTGGCTATCATGCACTGATCACTTGACTGGTCATACTGATCACGTGCCTGATCATGCACTGATCACGTGGCTATCATGCACTGATCACGTGGCTATCATGCACTGATCACGTGGCTGATCATGCACTGATCACGTGACTGATCATGCACTGATCACGTGGCTATCATGCACTGATCACGTGGCTGATCATACTGATCACGTGCCTGATCATGCACTGATCACGTGGCTGATCATGCACTGATCACGTGACTGATCATGCACTGATCACGTGGCTGATCATGCACTGATCACGTGACTGATCATGCACTGATCACGTGGCTATCATGCACTGATCACGTGGCTATCATGCACTGATCACGTGGCTGATCATGCACTGATCACGTGGCTATCATGCACTGATCACGTGGCTGATCATGCACTGATCACGTGGCTATCATGCACTGATCACGTGACTGATCATGCACTGATCACGTGACTGATCATGCACTGATCACGTGGCTATCATGCACTGATCACGTGGCTATCATGCACTGATCACGTGGCTGATCATGCACTGATCACGTGACTGATCATGCACTGATCACGTGACTGATCATGCACTGATCACGTGACTGATCATGCACTGATCACGTGGCTATCATGCACTGATCACGTGGCTGATCATGCACTGATCACGTGCTATCATGCACTGATCACGTGACTGATCATGCACTGATCACGTGACTGATCATGCACTGATCACGTGGCTATCATGCACTGATCACGTGGCTGATCATGCACTGATCACGCAGCTATCATGCACTGATCACGTGACTGATCATGCACTGATCACGTAATTGATCATGCACTGATCACGTGGCTGATCATGCACTGATCACGTGACTGATCATGCACTGATCACGTGGCTGATCATGCACTGATCACGTGGCTATCATGCACTGATCACGTGGCTGATCATGCACTGATCATGTAGCTACCATGTACTGGTCACGTGAATGATCATACACCCATCAGGTGACTGATCATGCACTGATCACGTGGCTATCATGCACTGATCACGAGACTGATCATGCACTGATCACGACTAATCATGCACTGATCACATGACTGCCCATGCACTGATCACGTGGATGATCATACACTAATCATGTGACAGATCATGCACTGATCACGTGGCTGATCATGCACTGATCACGCAGCTACCATGTACTGGTCACATGACTGATCATGCACTGATCACGTAATTGATCATGCACTGATCACCTGGCTTCTCATGCATTGATCATGTGACTGATCATGTGCTGATCATGTTTGGTGTCATACACTGATCATGTGCCTCTGGAGGCAATGAACAAAGAGCTGAGCAGGCACGAATCAGTCAGCAGGCAATAATCATGGAACTCAGCTGTGAGAAATCATGCTGCTCAGCTGGCAATAATCAAGCAGCTGAGCAGGCAGGAATTACGCAGCACAGCTGGCAATTGTCAAGCAGATGACAGGCAGGAATCGTGCAGCTCAGCTGGCAATTGTCAAGCAGATGAGCAGACAGTAATCACGCAGCTCAGCAGGCCCTGATCACGTGACTGAGCATGCACTGTTCACGTGGCTGATCACACACTGATCACGTGACTGATCATGCACTGATCACGTGGCTATCATGCACTGATCACGTGTTTATCAGGCAATGATCAGTGACTGACAGGCGCTGATCATGGGACTGTGCACGCACTGATCACGTGGCTATCATGCACTGATCACGTGACTGCGCATGCACTGATGACGTGGCTGTTCGGGCACTGATCACGTGTTTATCAGGCAGTGATCAGTGACTGACAGGCGCTGATCAGGGGACTGTGCACGCACTGATCAGGTGGCTGATCAGGAACTGACCACCTGACTGCGCATGCAGTGATCACGTGGCTGGTCGTTCACTGATCACGTGTTTATCATACGGTGATCACGTGACTGAGAGGCGCTGATCACGTGACTGTGCCGTCAGTGATCACGTGGCTGAGCAGGCACTGATATCGTGACTGAGCATGCACTGATCATGTGCCGGGAGCCGGGGAGGCATTCCACTCTGGACAAAGGTCATGAGGAAGGAGGCTCGGCATACGCAAATGCGGGATCGAGCCTCAGGAGTCCACCCGGATATTCTCGAGCATCTCCCCCCAAAAAACCAGAGTCTGCCTACTGTATTGCTTTGTGCTCTCACCTCTGATTTCACTGGGGGCTGTCCCCCACCACCATCTCGCTCTCTCTGTCAAAGAGTTAACTTACAGCTCCAATTCATAAAGTTCCTTGTCATTCTTCCCTTTAACTTCCAGCTGAGTCTCCATCTGGAGCGCGGAACCCACCACGCTTACTAATTATGCCTGGGCTGCTAAGACCCACTCGAGAAGGTGTCTAGGGTGAGGCACCTTTCGCTATTCGAGAGGGCGCCTGCGGCCTACGTAAGTGGTGCAAACTTCTTGTCTTGAAGTTTGATTGGTCTTCCGCGTAAACCAAGCTACTCAGTCTCTTTTCTCCACCGAATTTTCCTACTGAGCTCTCCTCATACTATTATTCTTGACATCTCTGATTAGCATATAAATAGTCGCCTAGGCCATCTCTCCTTCGAATACCCTGGATCAGTTGGGGCTGGTCCCCGGCAGGTGGCGACCGAACAGGGACCTCAGGAGGCAATACTCAAAGAGCTGAGCAGACACGAACCACGCAATCAGCAGGCAATAAGCATGGAGCTCAGCAGTGACGAATCATGCTGCTCAACTGGCAATAATCAAGCACGTGACCAGGCAGGAATCACGCAGCTCAGCTGGCAATTGTCAAGCAGATGAGCCGACAGGAATCACGCAGCTCAGATGGCAATTGTCATGCAGATGAGCCGGCAGGAATCACGCAGCTCAGCAGGCCCTGATCACGTGACTCTGCAGGCACTGATCACGTGGCTGATCAAGTCCAGATCACGTGACTGAGCATGCACTGATCACGTGGCTATCATGCACTGATCACGTGACTGCGCATGCACTGATGACGTGGCTGATCGGGCACTGATCACGTGTTTATCAGGCAGTGATCAGTGACTGACAGGCGCTGATCAGGGGACTGTGCACGCACTGATCAGGTGGCTGATCAGGAACTGACCACCTGACTGCGCATGCAGTGATCACGTGGCTGGTCGTTCACTGATCACGTGTTTATCATCGGTGATCACGTGACTGAGAGGCGCTGATCACGTGACTGTGCCGTCAGTGATCACGTGGCTGAGCAGGCACTGATATCGTGACTGAGCATGCACTGATCATGTGCCGGGAGCCGGGGAGGCATTCCACTCTGGACAAAGGTCATGAGGAAGGAGGCTCGGCATACGCAAATGCGGGATCGAGCCTCAGGAGTCCACCCGGATATTCTCGAGCATCTCCCCCCAAAAAAACCGGAGTCTGCCTACTGTATTGCTTTGTGCTCTCACCTCTGATTTCACTGGGGGCTGTCCCCCACCACCATCTCGCTCTCTCTGTCAAAGAGTTAACTTACAGCTCCAATTCATAAAGTTCCTTGTCATTCTTCCCTTTAACTTCCAGCTGAGTCTCCATCTGGAGCGCGGAACCCACCACGCTTACTAATTATGCCTGGGCTGCTAAGACCCACTCGAGAAGGTGTCTAGGGTGAGGCACCTTTCGCTATTCGAGAGGGCGCCTGCGGCCTACGTAAGTGGTGCAAACTTCTTGTCTTGAAGTTTGATTGGTCTTCCGCGTAAACCAAGCTACTCAGTCTCTTTTCTCCACCGAATTTTCCTACTGAGCTCTCCTCATACTATTATTCTTGACATCTCTGATTAGCATATAAATAGTCGCCTAGGCCATCTCTCCTTCGAATACCCTGGATCAGTTGGGGCTGGTCCCCGGCAGGTGGCGACCGAACAGGGACCTCAGGAGGCAATACTCAAAGAGCTGAGCAGACACGAACCACGCAATCAGCAGGCAATAAGCATGGAGCTCAGCAGTGACGAATCATGCTGCTCAACTGGCAATAATCAAGCACGTGACCAGGCAGGAATCACGCAGCTCAGCTGGCAATTGTCAAGCAGATGAGCCGACAGGAATCACGCAGCTCAGCTGGCAATTGTCATGCAGATGAGCCGGCAGGAATCACGCAGCTCAGCAGGCCCTGATCACGTGACTCTGCAGGCACTGATCACGTGGCTGATCAAGTCCAGATCACGTGACTGAGCATGCACTGATCACGTGGCTATCATGCACTGATGACGTGACTGCGCATGCACTGATGACGTGGCTGATCAGGCACTGATCACATGGCTCATCATGCACTGATCACGTGTTTATCAGGCAATGATCAGTGACTGACAGGCGCTGATCATGGGACTGTGCACGCACTGATCACGTGGCTATCATGCACTGATCACGTGACTGCGCATGCACTGATGACGTGGCTGTTCGGGCACTGATCACGTGTTTATCAGGCAGTGATCAGTGACTGACAGGCGCTGATCAGGGGACTGTGCACGCACTGATCAGGTGGCTGATCAGGAACTGACCACCTGACTGCGCATGCAGTGATCACGTGGCTGGTCGTTCACTGATCACGTGTTTATCATACGGTGATCACGTGACTGAGAGGCGCTGATCACGTGACTGTGCCGTCAGTGATCACGTGGCTGAGCAGGCACTGATATCGTGACTGAGCATGCACTGATCATGTGCCGGGAGCCGGGGAGGCATTCCACTCTGGACAAAGGTCATGAGGAAGGAGGCTCGGCATACGCAAATGCGGGATCGAGCCTCAGGAGTCCACCCGGATATTCTCGAGCATCTCCCCCCAAAAAAACCGGAGTCTGCCTACTGTATTGCTTTGTGCTCTCACCTCTGATTTCACTGGGGGCTGTCCCCCACCACCATCTCGCTCTCTCTGTCAAAGAGTTAACTTACAGCTCCAATTCATAAAGTTCCTTGTCATTCTTCCCTTTAACTTCCAGCTGAGTCTCCATCTGGAGCGCGGAACCCACCACGCTTACTAATTATGCCTGGGCTGCTAAGACCCACTCGAGAAGGTGTCTAGGGTGAGGCACCTTTCGCTATTCGAGAGGGCGCCTGCGGCCTACGTAAGTGGTGCAAACTTCTTGTCTTGAAGTTTGATTGGTCTTCCGCGTAAACCAAGCTACTCAGTCTCTTTTCTCCACCGAATTTTCCTACTGAGCTCTCCTCATACTATTATTCTTGACATCTCTGATTAGCATATAAATAGTCGCCTAGGCCATCTCTCCTTCGAATACCCTGGATCAGTTGGGGCTGGTCCCCGGCAGGTGGCGACCGAACAGGGACCTCAGGAGGCAATACTCAAAGAGCTGAGCAGACACGAACCACGCAATCAGCAGGCAATAAGCATGGAGCTCAGCAGTGACGAATCATGCTGCTCAACTGGCAATAATCAAGCACGTGACCAGGCAGGAATCACGCAGCTCAGCTGGCAATTGTCAAGCAGATGAGCCGACAGGAATCACGCAGCTCAGCAGGCCCTGATCACGTGACTCTGCAGGCACTGATCACGTGGCTGATCAAGTCCAGATCACGTGACTGAGCATGCACTGATCACGTGGCTATCATGCACTGATGACGTGACTGCGCATGCACTGATGACGTGGCTGATCGGGCACTGATCACATGGCTCATCATGCACTGATCACGTGTTTATCAGGCAATGATCAGTGACTGACAGGCGCTGATCATGGGACTGTGCACGCACTGATCACGTGGCTATCATGCACTGATCACGTGACTGCGCATGCACTGATGACGTGGCTGTTCGGGCACTGATCACGTGTTTATCAGGCAGTGATCAGTGACTGACAGGCGCTGATCAGGGGACTGTGCACGCACTGATCAGGTGGCTGATCAGGAACTGACCACCTGACTGCGCATGCAGTGATCACGTGGCTGGTCGTTCACTGATCACGTGTTTATCATACGGTGATCACGTGACTGAGAGGCGCTGATCACGTGACTGTGCCGTCAGTGATCACGTGGCTGAGCAGGCACTGATATCGTGACTGAGCATGCACTGATCATGTGCCGGGAGCCGGGGAGGCATTCCACTCTGGACAAAGGTCATGAGGAAGGAGGCTCGGCATACGCAAATGCGGGATCGAGCCTCAGGAGTCCACCCGGATATTCTCGAGCATCTCCCCCCAAAAAAACCGGAGTCTGCCTACTGTATTGCTTTGTGCTCTCACCTCTGATTTCACTGGGGGCTGTCCCCCACCACCATCTCGCTCTCTCTGTCAAAGAGTTAACTTACAGCTCCAATTCATAAAGTTCCTTGTCATTCTTCCCTTTAACTTCCAGCTGAGTCTCCATCTGGAGCGCGGAACCCACCACGCTTACTAATTATGCCTGGGCTGCTAAGACCCACTCGAGAAGGTGTCTAGGGTGAGGCACCTTTCGCTATTCGAGAGGGCGCCTGCGGCCTACGTAAGTGGTGCAAACTTCTTGTCTTGAAGTTTGATTGGTCTTCCGCGTAAACCAAGCTACTCAGTCTCTTTTCTCCACCGAATTTTCCTACTGAGCTCTCCTCATACTATTATTCTTGACATCTCTGATTAGCATATAAATAGTCGCCTAGGCCATCTCTCCTTCGAATACCCTGGATCAGTTGGGGCTGGTCCCCGGCAGGTGGCGACCGAACAGGGACCTCAGGAGGCAATACTCAAAGAGCTGAGCAGACACGAACCACGCAATCAGCAGGCAATAAGCATGGAGCTCAGCAGTGACGAATCATGCTGCTCAACTGGCAATAATCAAGCACGTGACCAGGCAGGAATCACGCAGCTCAGCTGGCAATTGTCAAGCAGATGAGCCGACAGGAATCACGCAGCTCAGATGGCAATTGTCATGCAGATGAGCCGGCAGGAATCACGCAGCTCAGCAGGCCCTGATCACGTGACTCTGCAGGCACTGATCACGTGGCTGATCAAGTCCAGATCACGTGACTGAGCATGCACTGATCACGTGGCTATCATGCACTGATGACGTGACTGCGCATGCACTGATGACGTGGCTGATCAGGCACTGATCACATGGCTCATCATGCACTGATCACGTGTTTATCAGGCAATGATCAGTGACTGACAGGCGCTGATCATGGGACTGTGCACGCACTGATCACGTGGCTATCATGCACTGATCACGTGACTGCGCATGCACTGATGACGTGGCTGTTCGGGCACTGATCACGTGTTTATCAGGCAGTGATCAGTGACTGACAGGCGCTGATCAGGGGACTGTGCACGCACTGATCAGGTGGCTGATCAGGAACTGACCACCTGACCGCGCATGCAGTGATCACGTGGCTGGTCGTTCACTGATCACGTGTTTATCATACGGTGATCACGTGACTGAGAGGCGCTGATCACGTGACTGTGCCGTCAGTGATCACGTGGCTGAGCAGGCACTGATATCGTGACTGAGCATGCACTGATCATGTGCCGGGAGCCGGGGAGGCATTCCACTCTGGACAAAGGTCATGAGGAAGGAGGCTCGGCATACGCAAATGCGGGATCGAGCCTCAGGAGTCCACCCGGATATTCTCGAGCATCTCCCCCCAAAAAACCGGAGTCTGCCTACTGTATTGCTTTGTGCTCTCACCTCTGATTTCACTGGGGGCTGTCCCCCACCACCATCTCGCTCTCTCTGTCAAAGAGTTAACTTACAGCTCCAATTCATAAAGTTCCTTGTCATTCTTCCCTTTAACTTCCAGCTGAGTCTCCATCTGGAGCGCGGAACCCACCACGCTTACTAATTATGCCTGGGCTGCTAAGACCCACTCGAGAAGGTGTCTAGGGTGAGGCACCTTTCGCTATTCGAGAGGGCGCCTGCGGCCTACGTAAGTGGTGCAAACTTCTTGTCTTGAAGTTTGATTGGTCTTCCGCGTAAACCAAGCTACTCAGTCTCTTTTCTCCACCGAATTTTCCTACTGAGCTCTCCTCATACTATTATTCTTGACATCTCTGATTAGCATATAAATAGTCGCCTAGGCCATCTCTCCTTCGAATACCCTGGATCAGTTGGGGCTGGTCCCCGGCAGGTGGCGACCGAACAGGGACCTCAGGAGGCAATACTCAAAGAGCTGAGCAGACACGAACCACGCAATCAGCAGGCAATAAGCATGGAGCTCAGCAGTGACGAATCATGCTGCTCAACTGGCAATAATCAAGCACGTGACCAGGCAGGAATCACGCAGCTCAGCTGGCAATCGTCAAGCAGATGAGCCGACAGGAATCACGCAGCTCAGATGGCAATTGTCATGCAGATGAGCCGGCAGGAATCACGCAGCTCAGCAGGCCCTGATCACGTGACTCTGCATGCACTGATCACGTGGCTGATCAAGTCCAGATCACGTGACTGAGCATGCACTGATCACGTGGCTATCATGCACTGATCACGTGACTGCGCATGCACTGATGACGTGGCTGATCATGCACTGATCCCATGGCTCATCATGCACTGATCACGTGTTTCTCAGGCAATGATCAGTGACTGACAGGCGCTGATCATGGGACTGTGCACGCACTGATCACGTGGCTATCATGCACTGATCACGTGGCTGATCATGCACTGATCACGTGGCTATCATGCACTGATCACGTGGCTGATCATGCACTGATCACGTGACTGATCATGCACTGATCAGTGACTGATCATGCACTGATCACGTGACTGATCATGCACTGATCACGTGACTGATCATGCACTGATCACGTGGCTATCATGCACTGATCACGTGGCTGATCATGCACTGATCACGTAGCTACCATGCACTGATCACGTGACTGATCATGCACTGATCACGTGACTGATCATGCACTGATCACGTGGCTGATCATGCACTGATCACGTGGCTGATCATGCACTGATCACGTGGCTATCATGCACTGATCACGAGACTGAAAATGCACTGATCACGTTTAATCATTCACTGATCACATGACTGCCCATGCACTGATCACGTGGATGATCATACACTAATCATGTGACAGATCATGCACTGATCACGTGGCTGATCATGCACTGATACCGTGACTGAGCATGGACTGATCACATGACTATCATGTAGTGATCACGTGACTTAATGGCGCTGATCATGTGACTGATCATGCGCTGATCATGTTTGCTATCATACACTGATCATGTGCCTCTGGAGGCAATAAACAAAGAGCTGAGTAGGCACGAATCAAACAGTCAGCAGGCAATAATCATGGAACTCAGGTGTGAGGAATCATGCTGCTCAGCTGGCAATAATCAAGCAGCTGAGCAGGCAGGAATTACGCAGCACAGCTGGCAATTGTCAAGCAGATGACAGGCAGGAATCGTGCAGCTCAGCTGGCAATTGTCAAGCAGATGAGCAGACAGTAATCACGCAGCTCAGCAGGCCCTGATCACGTGACTGAGCATGCACTGTTCACGTGGCTGATCATACACTGATCACGTGACTGATCATGCACTGATCACGTGGATATCATGCACTGATCACGTGGCTGATCATACACTGATCACGTGTCTGATCATGCACTGATCACGTGGCTGATCATGCACTGATCACGTAACTGATCATGCACTGATCACGTGGCTATCATGCACTGATCACGTGGCTGATCATGCACTGATCACGTGGCTGATCATGCACTGATCACGTGGCTGATCATGCACTGATCACGTGACTGATCATGCACTGATCACGTGGCTGATCATGCACTGATCACGTGGCTGATCATGCACTGATCACGTGATGATCATGCACTGATCACGTGGCTGATCATGCACTGATCACGTAGCTACCATGCACTGATCACGTGACTGATCATGCACTGATCACGTGACTGATCATGCACTGATCACGTGGCTGATCATGCACTGATCACGTGACTGATCATGCACTGATCACGTGACTGATCATGCACTGATCACGTGGCTTATCATGCACTGATCATGTGACTGATCATGTGCTGATCATGTTTGGTGTCACACACTGATCATGTGCATCTGCAGGCAATGAACAAAGAGCTGAGTAGGCAGGAATCAGTCAGCAGGCTATAATCATGGAACTCAGCTGTGATAAATCATGCTGCTCAGCTGGCAATAATCAAGTTGATGAGCAGGCAGGAATTATGCAGCACAGGTGGCAATTGTCAAGCAGATGACAGGCAGGAATCGTGCAGCTCAGCTGGCAATTGTCAAGCAGATGAGCAGACAGTAATCACGCAGCTCAGCAGGCCCTGATCACGTGACTGAGCATGCACTGTTCACGTGGCTGATCACACACTGATCACGTGACTGATCATGCACTGATCACGTGGCTATCATGCACTGATCACGTGACTGATCATGCACTGATCACGTAATTGTCATGCACTGATCACGTGGCTATCATGCACTGATCACGTGGCTGATCATGCACTGATCACGTGGCTATCATGCACTGATCACGTGGCTGATCATGCACTGATCACGGGACTGATCATGCACTGATCACGGGCTATCATGCACTGATCACGTGACTGATCATGCACTGATCACGTGGCTGATCATGCACTGATCACGTGACTGATCATGCACTGATCACGTGACTGATCATGCACTGATCACGTGACTGATCATGCACTGATCACGTGGCTATCATGCACTGATCACGTGACTGATCATGCACTGATCACGTGACTGTCATGCACTGATCACGTGGCTATCATGCACTGATCACGTGGCTGATCATGCACTGATCACGTGACTGATCATGCACTGATCACGTGGCTATCATGCACTGATCACGTGGCTGATCATGCACTGATCACGGGACTGATCATGCACTGATCACGGGCTATCATGCACTGATCACGTGACTGATCATGCACTGATCACGTGGCTGATCATGCACTGATCACGTGACTGATCATGCACTGATCACGTGACTGATCATGCACTGATCACGTGACTGATCATGCACTGATCAGTGGCTATCATGCACTGATCACGTGGCTGATCATGCACTGATCACGTGACTGATCATGCACTGATCACTGGCTATCATGCACTGATCACGTGGCTATCATGCACTGATCACGTGACTGATCATGCACTGATCACGTGACTGATCATGCACTGATCACGTCTGATCATGCACTGATCACGTGACTGATCATGCACTGATCACGTGGGATCATGCACTGATCACGTGACTGATCATGCACTGATCACGTGGCTATCATGCACTGATCACGTGGCTGATCATGCACTGATCACGTAGCTACCATGCACTGATCACGTGACTGATCATGCACTGATCACGTAATTGATCATGCACTGATCACGTGACTGATCATGCACTGATCACGTGGCTGATCATGCACTGATCACGTGACTGATCATGCACTGATCACGTGGCTATCATGCACTGATCACGTGGCTGATCATGCACTGATCACGTAGCTACCATGCACTGATCACGTGACTGATCATGCACTGATCACGTGGCTGATCATGCACTGATCACGTGACTGATCATGCACTGATCACGTGGCTGATCATGCACTGATCACGTAGCTATCATGCACTGATCACGTGACTGATCATGCACTGATCACGTAATTGATCATGCACTGATCACGTGGCTGATCATGCACTGATCACGTGGCTGATCACACATGATCACGTGACTGATCATGCACTGATCACGTGGCTATCATGCACTGATCACGTGGCTATCATGCACTGATCACGTGGCTATCATGCACTGATCACGTGGCTGATCATGCACTGATCACGTGACTGATCATGCACTGATCACGTGGCTATCATGCACTGATCACGTGGCTATCATGCACTGATCACGTGGCTGATCATGCACTGATCACGTAGCTATCATGCACTGATCACGTGACTGATCATGCACTGATCACGTGACTGATCATGCACTGATCACGTGGCTGATCATGCACTGATCACGTGGCTGATCACACACTGATCACGTGACTGATCATGCACTGATCACGTGGCTATCATGCACTGATCACGTGGCTATCATGCACTGATCACGTGGCTGATCATGCACTGATCACGTGGCTGATCATGCACTGATCACGTGGCTATCATGCACTGATCACGTGACTGATCATGCACTGATCACGTAGCTATCATGCACTGATCACGTGACTGATCATGCACTGATCACGTGACTGATCATGCACTGATCACGTGACTGATCATGCACTGATCACGTGACTGATCATGCACTGATCACGTGACTGATCATGCACTGATCACGTGGCTGATCATGCACTGATCACGCAGCTACATGCACTGATCACATGACTGATCATGCACTGATCACATAATTGATCATGCACTGATCACGTGGCTTATCATGCACTGATCATGTGACTGATCATGTGCTGATCATGTTTGGTGTCATACACTGATCATGTGCCTCTGGAGGCAATGAACAAAGAGCTGAGTAGGCAGGAATCAGCAGGCAATAATCATGGAACTCAGCTCTGAGAAATCATGCTGCTCAGCTGGCAATAATCAACAGATGAGCAGGCAGGAATTATGCAGCACAGCTGGCAATTGTCAAGCAGATGACAGGCAGGAATCGTGCAGCTCAGCTGGCAATTGTCAAGCAGATGAGCAGACAGTAATCACGCAGCTCAGCAGGCCCTGATCACGTGACTGAGCATGCACTGTTCACGTGGCTGATCATACACTGATCACGTGACTGATCATGCACTGATCACGTGGCTATCATGCACTGATCACGTGACTGATCATGCACTGATCACGTGATTGTCATGCACTGATCACGTGGCTGATCATGCACTGATCACGTGGCTGATCATGCACTGATCACGTGACTGATCATGCACTGATCACGTGGCTATCATGCACTGATCACGTGGCTGATCATGCACTGATCACGGGACTGATCATGCACTGATCGTGGCGCTATCATGCACTGACATATGACTGATCATGCACTGATCACGTGCTGATCATGCACTGATCACGTGGCTATCATGCACTGATCACGTGGCTGATCATGCACTGATCACGTGACTGATCATGCACTGATCACGTGGCTGATCATGCACTGATCACGTGACTGATCATGCACTGATCACGTGACTGATCATGCACTGATCACGTGGCTATCATGCACTGATCACGTGGCTGATCATGCACTGATCACGTAGCTATCATGCACTGATCACGTGACTGATCATGCACTGATCACGTGGCTGATCATGCACTGATCACGTGGCTGATCATGCACTGATCACGTGGCTATCATGCACTGATCACGTGGCTGATCATGCACTGATCGTGGCTATCATGCACTGATCACGTGACTGATCATGCACTGATCACGTACTGATCATGCACTGATCACGTGGCTTATCATGCACTGATCATGTGACTGATCATGCGCTGATCATGTTTGGTATCATACACTGATCATGTGCCTCTGGAGGCAATGAACAAAGAGCTGAGTAGGCACGAATCAGTCAGCAGGCAATAATCATGGAACTCAGCTGTGAGAAATCATGCTGCTCAGCTGGCAATAATCAAGCAGCTGAGCAGGCAGGAATTATGCAGCACAGCTGGCAATTGTCAAGCAGATGACAGGCAGGAATCGTGCAGCTCAGCTGGCAATTGTCAAGCAGATGAGCAGACAGTAATCACGCAGCTCAGCAGGCCCTGATCACGTGACTGAGCATGCACTGTTCACGTGGCTGATCATACACTGATCACGTGACTGATCATGCACTGATCACTGATCATGACTGATCATGCACTGATCACGTGACTGTCATGCACTGATCACGTGGCTATCATGCACTGATCACGTGGCTGATCATGCACTGATCACGTGACTGATCATGCACTGATCACGTGGCTATCATGCACTGATCACGTGGCTGATCATGCACTGATCACGGGACTGATCATGCACTGATCACGGGCTATCATGCACTGATCACATGACTGATCATGCACTGATCACGTGGCTGATCATGCACTGATCACGTGACTGATCATGCACTGATCACGTGGCTGATCATGCACTGATCACGTGACTGATCATGCACTGATCACGTGACTGATCATGCACTGATCACGGGACTGATCATGCACTGATCATGGGCTATCATGCACTGATACATGACTGATCATGCACTGATCACGTGGCTGATCATGCACTGATCACGTGACTGTCATGCACTGATCACGTGGCTGATCATGCACTGATCACGTGACTGATCATGCACTGATCACGTGGCTATCATGCACTGATCACGTGGCTGATCATGCACTGATCACGTGCTATCATGCACTGATCACGTGACTGATCATGCACTGATCACGTAATTGATCATGCACTGATCACGTGACTGATCATGCACTGATCACGTGACTGATCATGCACTGATCACGTGACTGATCATGCACTGATCACGTGGCTATCATGCACTGATCACGTGGCTGATCATGCACTGATCACGTAGCTATCATGCACTGATCACGTGACTGATCATGCACTGATCACGTGACTGATCATGCACTGATCACGTGGCTGATCATGCACTGATCACGTGACTGATCATGCACTGATCACGTGGCTGATCATGCACTGATCACGTAGCTATCATGCACTGATCACGTGACTGATCATGCACTGATCACGTGACTGATCATGCACTGATCACGTGGCTGATCATGCACTGATCACGTGACTGATCATGCACTGATCACGTGGCTGATCATGCACTGATCACGTGACTGATCATGCACTGATCACGTGGCTATCATGCACTGATCACGTGGCTGATCATGCACTGATCACGTAGCTATCATGCACTGATCACGTGACTGATCATGCACTGATCACGTGACTGATCATGCACTGATCACGTGACTGATCATGCACTGATCACGTGACTGATCATGCACTGATCACGTGGCTATCATGCACTGATCACGTGGCTGATCATGCACTGATCACGTAGCTACCATGCACTGATCACGTGACTGATCATGCACTGATCACGTAATTGATCATGCACTGATCACGTGGCTGATCATGCACTGATCACGTGACTGATCATGCACTGATCACGTGACTGATCATGCACTGATCACGTGGCTATCATGCACTGATCACGTGACTGTCATGCACTGATCACGTGGATGATCATGCACTGATCACGTGACTGATCATGCACTGATCACGTGGCTATCATGCACTGATCACGTGGCTGATCATGCACTGATCACGTAGCTATCATGCACTGATCACGTGACTGATCATGCACTGATCACGTAATTGATCATGCACTGATCACGTGACTGATCATGCACTGATCACGTGACTGATCATGCACTGATCACGTGACTGATCATGCACTGATCACGTGGCTATCATGCACTGATCACGTGGCTGATCATGCACTGATCACGTAGCTATCATGCACTGATCACGTGACTGATCATGCACTGATCACGTGACTGATCATGCACTGATCACGTGGCTGATCATGCACTGATCACGTGACTGATCATGCACTGATCACGTGGCTGATCATGCACTGATCACGTGGCTATCATGCACTGATCACGTGACTGATCATGCACTGATCACGTGGCTGATCATGCACTGATCACGTGGCTGATCATGCACTGATCACGTGACTGATCATGCACTGATCACGTGGCTGATCATGCACTGATCACGTGACTGATCATGCACTGATCACGTGGCTATCATGCACTGATCACGTGGCTGATCATGCACTGATCACGTAGCTACTGGTCATCACGTGACTGATCATGCACTGATCACGTGACTGATCATGCACTGATCACGTGACTGATCATGCACTGATCACGTGACTGATCATGCACTGATCACGTGGCTATCATGCACTGATCACGTGGCTGATCATGCACTGATCACGTAGCTACCATGTACTGTCACGTGACTGATCATGCACTGATCACGTAATTGATCATGCACTGATCACGTGGCTGATCATGCACTGATCACGTGACTGATCATGCACTGATCACGTGACTGATCATGCACTGATCACGTGGCTATCATGCACTGATCACGTGGCTGATCATGCACTGATCACGTGACTGATCATGCACTGATCACGTGACTGATCATGCACTGATCACGTGGCTATCATGCACTGATCACGTGGCTGATCATGCACTGATCACGTGGCTGATCATGCACTGATCACGTGACTGATCATGCACTGATCACGTGGCTATCATGCACTGATCACGTGGCTGATCATGCACTGATCACGTGACTGATCATGCACTGATCACGTGACTGATCATGCACTGATCACGTGGCTATCATGCACTGATCACGTGGCTGATCATGCACTGATCACGTGGCTACATGCACTGATCACGTGACTGATCATGCACTGATCACGTGACTGATCATGCACTGATCACGTGGCTTATCATGCACTGATCATGTGACTGATCATGCGCTGATCATGTTTGCTGTCATACACTGATCATGTGCCTCTGGAGGCAATGAACAAAGAGCTGAGTAGGCACGAATCAGTCAGCAGGCAATAATCATGGAACTCAGCTGTGAGAAATCATGCTGCTCAGCTGGCAATAATCAAGCAGCTGAGCAGGCAGGAATTATGCAGCACAGCTGGCAATTGTCAAGCAGATGACAGGCAGGAATCGTGCAGCTCAGCTGGCAATTGTCAAGCAGATGAGCAGACAGTAATCACGCAGCTCAGCAGGCCCTGATCACGTGACTGAGCATGCACTGTTCACGTGGCTGATCATACACTGATCACGTGACTGATCATGCACTGATCACGTGGCTATCATGCACTGATCACGTGACTGATCATGCACTGATCACGTGGCTGTCATGCACTGATCACGTGGCTATCATGCACTGATCACGTGGCTGATCATGCACTGATCACGTGACTGATCATGCACTGATCACGTGGCTATCATGCACTGATCACGTGGCTGATCATGCACTGATCACGTGACTGATCATGCACTGATCACGGCTATCATGCATGACACATGACTGATCATGCACTGATCACGTGGCTGATCATGCACTGATCACGTGACTGATCATGCACTGATCACGTGACTGATCATGCACTGATCACGTGGCTGATCATGCACTGATCACGTGGCTGATCATGCACTGATCACGTGACTGATCATGCACTGATCACGTGACTGATCATGCACTGATCACGTGGCTATCATGCACTGATCACGTGGCTGATCATGCACTGATCACGTAGCTACCATGCACTGATCACGTGACTGATCATGCACTGATCACGTAATTGATCATGCACTGATCACGTGGCTGATCATGCACTGATCACGTGGCTGATCATGCACTGATCACGTGACTGATCATGCACTGATCACGTGACTGATCATGCACTGATCACGTGGCTATCATGCACTGATCACGTGGCTGATCATACTGATCACGTGGCTGATCATGCACTGATCACGTGGCTGATCATGCACTGATCACGTGACTGATCATGCACTGATCACGTGGCTATCATGCACTGATCACGTGGCTGATCATGCACTGATCACGTGGCTGATCATGCACTGATCACGTGACTGATCATGCACTGATCACGTGACTGATCATGCACTGATCACGTGACTATCATGCACTGATCACGTGGCTGATCATGCACTGATCACGTGGTACCATGC
Organism: Bos javanicus; assembly: GCF_032452875.1. Lineage (NCBI taxonomy): Eukaryota > Metazoa > Chordata > Mammalia > Artiodactyla > Bovidae > Bos > Bos javanicus. The sequence goes on along the minus strand of NW_026893744.1, from coordinate 182,793 downwards.
ACTGATCACGTGACTGATCATGCACTGATCACGTGACTGATCATGCACTGATCACGTGGCTGATCATGCACTGATCACGTGGCTGATCATGCACTGATCACGTGGCTGATCATGCATGATCACGCAGCTACCATGTACTGGTCACATGACTGATCATGCACTGATCACGTGACTGATCATGCACTGATCACGTGGCTATCATGCACTACTCACGTGGCTGATCATGCAATGATCATGTAGCTACCATGTACAGGTCACGTGAATGATCATACACCCATCAGGTGACTGATCATGCACTGATCACGTGGCTATCATGCACTGATCACGAGACTGATCATGCACTGATCACGTCTATATCATGCACTGATCACATGACTGCCCATGCACTGATCACGTGGATGATCATACACTAATCATGTGACAGATCATGCACTGATCACGTGGCTGATCATGCACTGATACCGTGACTGAGCATGGACTGATCACATGACTATCATGTAGTGATCACGTGACTTAATGGCGCTGATCATGTGACTGATCATGCGCTGATCATGTTTGCTATCATACACTGATCATGTGCCTCTGGAGGCAATAAACAAAGAGCTGAGTAGGCACGAATCAAACAGTCAGCAGGCAATAATCATGGAACTCAGGTGTGAGGAATCATGCTGCTCAGCTGGCAATAATCAAGCAGCTGAGCAGGCAGGAATTACGCAGCACAGCTGGCAATTGTCAAGCAGATGACAGGCAGGAATCGTGCAGCTCAGCTGGCAATTGTCAAGCAGATGAGCAGACAGTAATCACGCAGCTCAGCAGGCCCAGATCACGTGACTGAGCATGCACTGTTCACGTGGCTGATCATACACTGATCACGTGACTGATCATGCACTGATCACGTGGCTATCATGCACTGATCACGTGGCTGATCATACACTGTTCACGTGTCTGACCATGCACTGATCACGTGGCTGATCATACACTGCTCACGTAACTGATCATGCACTGATCACGTGGCTGATCATGCACTGATCACGTGGCTGATCATGCACTGTTCACGTGGCTGATCATGCACTGATCACGTGACTGATCATGCACTGATCACTGGCTATCATGCACTGATCACTGGCTATCATGCACTGATCACGTGGCTGATCATGCACTGATCACGTGACTGATCATGCACTGATCACGTCTATATCATGCACTGATCACGTGACTGATCATGCACTGATCACGTGGATGATCATGCACTGATCACGTGACTGATCATGCACTGATCACGTGGCTATCATGCACTGATCACGTGGCTGATCATGCACTGATCACGTAGCTATCATGCACTGATCACGTGACTGATCATGCACTGATCACGTAATTGATCATGCACTGATCACGTGACTGATCATGCACTGATCACGTGACTGATCATGCACTGATCACGTGACTGATCATGCACTGATCACGTGGCTATCATGCACTGATCACGTGGCTGATCATGCACTGATCACGTAGCTACCATGCACTGATCACGTGACTGATCATGCACTGATCACGTGGCTGATCATGCACTGATCACGTGGCTGATCATGCACTGATCACGTGGCTGATCATGCACTGATCACGTGACTGATCATGCACTGATCACGTGACTGATCATGCACTGATCACGTGACTGATCATGCACTGATCACGTGGCTATCATGCACTGATCACGTGGCTGATCATGCACTGATCACGTAGCTATCATGCACTGATCACGTGACTGATCATGCACTGATCACGTGGCTGATCATGCACTGATCACGTGGCTGATCATGCACTGATCACGTGGCTGATCATGCACTGATCACGTGACTGATCATGCACTGATCACGTGACTGATCATGCACTGATCACGTGACTGATCATGCACTGATCACGTGCCTGATCATGCACTGATCACGTGACTGATCATGCACTGATCACATGGCTATCATGCACTGATCACTGGCTGATCATGCACTGATCACGTGGCTGATCATGCACTGATACCGTGACTGAGCATGGACTGATCACATGACTATCATGTAGTGATCACGTGACTTAATGGCGCTGATCATGTGACTGATCATGCACTGATCATGTTTGCTATCATACACTGATCATGTGCCTCTGGAGGCAATAAACAAAGAGCTGAGTAGGCACGAATCAAACAGTCAGCAGGCAATAATCATGGAACTCAGCTGTGAGGAATCATGCTGCTCAGCTGGCAATAATCAAGCAGCTGAGCAGGCAGGAATTACGCAGCACAGCTGGCAATTGTCAAGCAGATGACAGGCAGGAATCGTGCAGCTCAGCTGGCAATTGTCAAGCAGATGAGCAGACAGTAATCACGCAGCTCAGCAGGCCCTGATCACGTGACTGAGCATGCACTGTTCACGTGGCTGATCATACACTGATCACGTGATGATCATGCACTGATCACTTGGATATCATGCACTGATCACGTGGCTGATCATACACTGTTCACGTGTCTGACCATGCACTGATCACGTGGCTGATCATACACTGCTCACGTAACTGATCATGCACTGATCACGTGGCTATCATGCACTGATCACGTGGCTGAACATGCACTGTTCACGTGGCTGATCACACACCTGTCACGTGACATATCATGCACTGATCACGTGGCACTCATGCACTGATCACGTGGCTGATCATACTCTGCTCACGTAACTCATCATGCACACATCACGTGGCTATCATGCACTGCTCACGTGGCTCGTCATGGAATGATCACGTAGCTACCATATACTGGTCACGTGACTGATCATGCACAGATCACGTAAATGATCATGCACTGTTCACGTGACTGATCATGTACTGATCACGTGACTGATCATGCACTGATCACGTGGCTATCATGCTCTGCTCACGTGGCTGATCATGCAACGATCACGTAGCAACCATGTACTGGTCACGTGACTGATCATGCACTGATCACGTAATTGATCATGCACTGATCACGTGGCTGATCACACATGATCACGTGACTGATCATGCACTGATCACGTGGCTGATCATGCACTGATCACGTGGCTATCATGCACTGATCACGTGGATATCATGCACTGATCACGTGGCTGATCACACACTATCACATGACTGATCATGCACTGATCACGTGGCTATCATGCACTGATCACGTGGCTATCATGCACTGATCACGTGGCTGATCATGCAATGATCACGTAGCTACCATGTACTGGTCACGTGACTGATCATGCACTGATCACGTGACTGATCATGCACTGATCACGTGGCTGATCATGCACTGATCACGTGGCTGATCATGCACTGATCACGTGACTGATCATGCACTGATCACGTGGCTATCATGCACTGATCACGTGGCTGATCATGCACTGATCACGTGGCTATCATGCACTGATCACGTGACTGATCATGCACTGATCACGTGATTGATCATGCACTGATCACGTGGCTGATCATGCACTGATCACGTGGCTGATCATGCACTGATCACGTGACTGATCATGCACTGATCACGTGACTGATCATGCACTGATCACGTGGCTATCATGCACTGATCACTGGCTATCATGCACTGATCACGTGGCTGATCATGCACTGATCACGTGACTGATCATGCACTGATCACGTGGCTATCATGCACTACTCACGTGGCTGATCATGCAATGATCATGTAGCTACCATGTACTGGTCACGTGACTGATCATACACCCATCAGGTGACTGATCATGCACTGATCACGTGGCTATCATGCACTGATCACGTGGCTGATCATGCACTGATCACGTGCCTGGTCATGCACTGATCACGTGACTGATCATGCACTGATCACGTGGCTATCATGCACTGATCACGTGGCTGATCATGCACTGATCACGTGGCTGATCATGCACTGATACCGTGACTGAGCATGGACTGATCACATGACTATCATGTAGTGATCACGTGACTTAATGGCGCTGATCATGTGACTGATCATGCACTGATCATGTTTGCTATCATACACTGATCATGTGCCTCTGGAGGCAATAAACAAAGAGCTGAGTAGGCACGAATCAAACAGTCAGCAGGCAATAATCATGGAACTCAGCTGTGAGGAATCATGCTGCTCAGCTGGCAATAATCAAGCAGCTGAGCAGGCAGGAATTACGCAGCACAGCTGGCAATTGTCAAGCAGATGACAGGCAGGAATCGTGCAGCTCAGCTGGCAATTGTCAAGCAGATGAGCAGACAGTAATCACGCAGCTCAGCAGGCCCTGATCACGTGACTGAGCATGCACTGTTCACGTGGCTGATCATACACTGATCACGTGATGATCATGCACTGATCACGTGGATATCATGCACTGATCACGTGGCTGATCATACACTGTTCACGTGTCTGACCATGCACTGATCACGTGGCTGATCATACACTGCTCACGTAACTGATCATGCACTGATCACGTGGCTATCATGCACTGATCACGTGGCTGATCATGCACTGATCACGTGGCTGATCACACACTGTCACGTGACATATCATGCACTGATCACGTGGCACTCATGCACTGATCACGTGGCTGATCATACACTGATCACGTAACTGATCATGCACACATCACGTGGCTATCATGCACTGATCACGTGGCTGTCATGCAATGATCACGTAGCTACATATACTGATCACGTGACTGATCATGCACTGATCACGTAAATGATCATGCACTGATCACGTGACTGATCATGCACTGATCACGTGACTGATCATGCACTGATCACGTGGCTATCATGCACTGATCACGTGGCTGATCATGCACTGATCACGTGCCTGATCATGCACTGATCACATGACTGATCATGCACTGATCACGTGACTGATCATGCACTGATCACGTGGCTATCATGCACTATCACGTGGCTGATCATGCAATGATCATGTAGCTACCATGTACTGGTCACGTGACTGATCATGCACTGATCACGTGACTGATCATGCACTGATCACGTGGCTATCATGCACTGATCACATACTGATCATGCACTGATCACGTCTATATCATGCACTGATCACATGACTGATCATGCACTGATCACGTGGCTGATCATGCACTGATACCGTGACTGAGCATGGACTGATCACATGACTATCATGTAGTGATCACGTGACTTAATGGCGCTGATCATGTGACTGATCATGCACTGATCATGTTTGCTATCATACACTGATCATGTGCCTCTGGAGGCAATAAACAAAGAGCTGAGTAGGCACGAATCATACAGTCAGCAGGCAATAATCATGGAACTCAGCTGTGAGGAATCATGCTGCTCAGCTGGCAATAATCAAGCAGCTGAGCAGGCAGGAATTACGCAGCACAGCTGGCAATTGTCAAGCAGATGACAGGCAGGAATCGTGCAGCTCAGCTGGCAATTGTCAAGCAGATGAGCAGACAGTAATCACGCAGCTCAGCAGGCCCTGATCACGTGACTGAGCATGCACTGTTCACGTGGCTGATCATACACTGATCACGTGATGATCATGCACTGATCACTTGGATATCATGCACTGATCACGTGGCTGATCATACACTGTTCACGTGTCTGACCATGCACTGATCACGTGGCTGATCATACACTGCTCACGTAACTGATCATGCACTGATCACGTGGCTATCATGCACTGATCACGTGGCTGATCATGCACTGATCACGTGGCTGATCACACACCTGTCACGTGACATATCATGCACTGATCACGTGGCACTCATGCACTGATCACGTGGCTGATCATACACTGATCACGTAACTGATCATGCACACATCACGTGGCTATCATGCACTGATCACGTGGCTGTCATGGAATGATCACATAGCTACATATACTGTCACGTGACTGATCATGCACTGATCACGTAAATGATCATGCACTGATCACGTGACTGATCATGCACTGATCACGTGACTGATCATGCACTGATCACGTGGCTATCATGCACTGATCACGTGGCTGATCATGCACTGATCACGTGCCTGATCATGCACTGATCACATGACTGATCATGCACTGATCACGTGACTGATCATGCACTGATCACGTGGCTATCATGCACTACTCACGTGGCTGATCATGCAATGATCATGTAGCTACCATGTACAGGTCACGTGAATGATCATACACCCATCAGGTGACTGATCATGCACTGATCACGTGGCTATCATGCACTGATCACGAGACTGATCATGCACTGATCACGTCTATATCATGCACTGATCACATGACTGCCCATGCACTGATCACGTGGATGATCATACACTAATCATGTGACAGATCATGCACTGATCACGTGGCTGATCATGCACTGATACCGTGACTGAGCATGGACTGATCACATGACTATCATGTAGTGATCACGTGACTTAATGGCGCTGATCATGTGACTGATCATGCGCTGATCATGTTTGCTATCATACACTGATCATGTGCCTCTGGAGGCAATAAACAAAGAGCTGAGTAGGCACGAATCAAACAGTCAGCAGGCAATAATCATGGAACTCAGCTGTGAGGAATCATGCTGCTCAGCTGGCAATAATCAAGCAGCTGAGCAGGCAGGAATTACGCAGCACAGCTGGCAATTGTCAAGCAGATGACAGGCAGGAATCGTGCAGCTCAGCTGGCAATTGTCAAGCAGATGAGCAGACAGTAATCACGCAGCTCAGCAGGCCCTGATCACGTGACTGAGCATGCACTGTTCACGTGGCTGATCATACACTGATCACGTGACTGATCATGCACTGATCACGTGGCTGATCATGCACTGATCACGTGGCTGATCATGCACTGATCACGTGGCTGATCATGCACTGATCACGTGGCTGATCATGCACTGATCACGTGGCTGATCATGCACTGATCACGTGGCTATCATGCACTGATCACGTGGCTGATCATGCACTGATCACGTGACTGATCATGCACTGATCACGTCTATATCATGCACTGATCACGTGACTGATCATGCACTGATCACGTGGCTGATCATACACTGATCACGTGACTGATCATGCACTGATCACGTGGCTATCATGCACTGCTCACGTGGCTGATCATGCAATGATCACGTAGCTACCATGTACTGGTCACGTGACTGATCATGCACTGATCACGTAATTGATCATGCACTGATCACGTGACTGATCATGCACTGATCACGTGACTGATCATGCACTGATCACGTGACTGATCATGCACTGATCACGTGGCTATCATGCACTGATCACGTGGCTGATCATGCACTGATCACGTAGCTACCATGCACTGGTCACGTGACTGATCATGCACTGATCACGTAATTGATCATGCACTGATCACGTGGCTGATCATGCACTGATCACGTGACTGATCATGCACTGATCACGTGGCTATCATGCACTGATCACGTGACTGATCATGCACTGATCACGTGGCTGATCATGCACTGATCACGTGACTGATCATGCACTGATCACGTGACTGATCATGCACTGATCACGTGGCTATCATGCACTGATCACGTGGCTGATCATGCACTGATCACGTAGCTATCATGCACTGATCACGTGACTGATCATGCACTGATCACGTGACTGATCATGCACTGATCACGTGACTGATCATGCACTGATCACGTGGCTATCATGCACTGCTCACGTGGCTGATCATGCAATGATCACGTAGCTACCATGTACTGGTCACGTGACTGATCATGCACTGATCACGTGACTGATCATGCACTGATCACGTGGCTGATCATGCACTGATCACGTGGCTGATCATGCACTGATCACGTGACTGATCATGCACTGATCACGTGACTGATCATGCACTGATCACGTGACTGATCATGCACTGATCACGTGCCTGATCATGCACTGATCACGTGACTGATCATGCACTGATCACATGGCTATCATGCACTGATCACGTGGCTGATCATGCACTGATCACGTGGCTGATCATGCACTGATACCGTGACTGAGCATGGACTGATCACATGACTATCATGTAGTGATCACGTGACTTAATGGCGCTGATCATGTGACTGATCATGCACTGATCATGTTTGCTATCATACACTGATCATGTGCCTCTGGAGGCAATAAACAAAGAGCTGAGTAGGCACGAATCATACAGTCAGCAGGCAATAATCATGGAACTCAGCTGTGAGGAATCATGCTGCTCAGCTGGCAATAATCAAGCAGCTGAGCAGGCAGGAATTACGCAGCACAGCTGGCAATTGTCAAGCAGATGACAGGCAGGAATCGTGCAGCTCAGCTGGCAATTGTCAAGCAGATGAGCAGACAGTAATCACGCAGCTCAGCAGGCCCTGATCACGTGACTGAGCATGCACTGTTCACGTGGCTGATCATACACTGATCACGTGATGATCATGCACTGATCACTTGGATATCATGCACTGATCACGTGGCTGATCATACACTGTTCACGTGTCTGACCATGCACTGATCACGTGGCTGATCATACACTGCTCACGTAACTGATCATGCACTGATCACGTGGCTATCATGCACTGATCACGTGGCTGAACATGCACTGTTCACGTGGCTGATCACACACCTGTCACGTGACATATCATGCACTGATCACGTGGCACTCATGCACTGATCACGTGGCTGATCATACTCTGCTCACGTAACTCATCATGCACACATCACGTGGCTATCATGCACTGCTCACGTGGCTCGTCATGGAATGATCACGTAGCTACCATATACTGGTCACGTGACTGATCATGCACAGATCACGTAAATGATCATGCACTGTTCACGTGACTGATCATGTACTGATCACGTGACTGATCATGCACTGATCACGTGGCTATCATGCACTGCTCACGTGGCTGATCATGCAACGATCACGTAGCAACCATGTACTGGTCACGTGACTGATCATGCACTGATCACGTAATTGATCCTGCACTGATCACGTGGCTCATCATGCACTGATCACGTGGCTGATCACACATGTATCACGTGACTGATCATGCACTGATCACGTGGCTCTCATGCACTGATCACGTGGCTATCATGCACTGATCACGTGGATATCATGCACTGATCACGTGGCTGATCACACACGTATCACATGACTGATCATGCACTGATCACGTGGCTATCATGCACTGATCACGTGGCTATCATGCACTGATCACGTGGCTGATCATGCAATGATCACGTAGCTATCATGTACTGATCACGTGACTGATCATGCACTGATCACGTGACTGATCATGCACTGATCACGTGGCTGATCATGCACTGATCACGTGGCTGATCATGCACTGATCACGTGACTGATCATGCACTGATCACGTGGCTATCATGCACTGATCACGTGGCTGATCATGCACTGATCACGTGCTATCATGCACTGATCACGTGACTGATCATGCACTGATCACGTGACTGATCATGCACTGATCACGTGGCTGATCATGCACTGATCACGTGGCTGATCATGCACTGATCACGTGACTGATCATGCACTGATCACGTGACTGATCATGCACTGATCACGTGGCTATCATGCACTGATCACTGGCTATCATGCACTGATCACGTGGCTGATCATGCACTGATCACGTGACTGATCATGCACTGATCACGTCTATATCATGCACTGATCACGTGACTGATCATGCACTGATCACGTGGATGATCATGCACTGATCATGTGACTGATCATGCACTGATCACGTGGCTATCATGCACTGATCACGTGGCTGATCATGCACTGATCACGTAGCTATCATGCACTGATCACGTGACTGATCATGCACTGATCACGTGACTGATCATGCACTGATCACGTGACTGATCATGCACTGATCACGTGACTGATCATGCACTGATCACGTGGCTATCATGCACTACTCACGTGGCTGATCATGCAATGATCATGTAGCTACCATGTACTGGTCACGTGACTGATCATACACCCATCAGGTGACTGATCATGCACTGATCACGTGGCTATCATGCACTGATCACGTGGCTGATCATGCACTGATCACGTGCCTGATCATGCACTGATCACGTGACTGATCATGCACTGATCACGTGGCTATCATGCACTGATCACGTGGCTGATCATGCACTGATCACGTGGCTGATCATGCACTGATACCGTGACTGAGCATGGACTGATCACATGACTATCATGTGATCACGTGACTTAATGGCGCTGATCATGTGACTGATCATGCGCTGATCATGTTTGCTATCATACACTGATCATGTGCCTCTGGAGGCAATAAACAAAGAGCTGAGTAGGCACGAATCAAACAGTCAGCAGGCAATAATCATGGAACTCAGGTGTGAGGAATCATGCTGCTCAGCTGGCAATAATCAAGCAGCTGAGCAGGCAGGAATTACGCAGCACAGCTGATAATTGTCAAGCAGATGACAGGCAGGAATCGTGCAGCTCAGCTGGCAATTGTCAAGCAGATGAGCAGACAGTAATCACGCAGCTCAGCAGGCCCTGATCACGTGACTGAGCATGCACTGTTCACGTGGCTGATCATACACTGATCACGTGACTGATCATGCACTGATCACGTGGCTGATCATGCACTGATCACGTGGCTGATCATGCACTGATCACGTGGCTGATCATGCACTGATCACGTGACTGATCATGCACTGATCACTGGCTATCATGCACTGATCACTGGCTATCATGCACTGATCACGTGGCTGATCATGCACTGATCACGTGACTGATCATGCACTGATCACGTCTATATCATGCACTGATCACGTGACTGATCATGCACTGATCACGTGGATGATCATGCACTGATGTGACTGATCATGCACTGATCACGTGGCTATCATGCACTGATCACGTGGCTGATCATGCAATGATCACGTAGCTACCATGTACTGGTCACGTGACTGATCATGCACTGATCACGTGACTGATCATGCACTGATCACGTGACTGATCATGCACTGATCACGTGACTGATCATGCACTGATCACGTGACTGATCATGCACTGATCACGTGGCTATCATGCACTGATCACGTGGCTGATCATGCACTGATCACCTAGCTATCATGCACTGATCACGTGACTGATCATGCACTGATCACGTGATGATCATGCACTGATCATGTGGCTGATCATGCACTGATCACGTGGCTGATCATGCACTGATACCGTGACTGAGCATGGACTGATCACATGACTATCATGTAGTGATCACGTGACTTAATGGCGCTGATCATGTGACTGATCATGCACTGATCATGTTTGCTATCATACACTGATCATGTGCCTCTGGAGGCAATAAACAAAGAGCTGAGTAGGCACGAATCAAACAGTCAGCAGGCAATAATCATGGAACTCAGGTGTGAGGAATCATGCTGCTCAGCTGGCAATAATCAAGCAGCTGAGCAGGCAGGAATTACGCAGCACAGCTGGCAATTGTCAAGCAGATGACAGGCAGGAATCGTGCAGCTCAGCTGGCAATTGTCAAGCAGATGAGCAGACAGTAATCACGCAGCTCAGCAGGCCCAGATCACGTGACTGAGCATGCACTGTTCACGTGGCTGATCATACACTGATCACGTGACTGATCATGCACTGATCACGTGGCTATCATGCACTGATCACGTGGCTGATCATACACTGATCACGTGACTGATCATGCACTGATCACGTGGCTATCATGCACTGATCACGTGGCTGATCATGCACTGATCACGTGGCTGATCATGCACTGATCACGTGGCTGATCATGCACTGATCACGTGACTGATCATGCACTGATCACGTGGCTGATCATGCACTGATCACGTGGCTATCATGCACTGATCACGTGGCTGATCATGCACTGATCACGTGACTGATCATGCACTGATCACTGGCTATCATGCACTGATCACGTGGCTATCATGCACTGATCACGTGGCTGATCATGCACTGATCACGTGACTGATCATGCACTGATCACGTCTATATCATGCACTGATCACGTGACTGATCATGCACTGATCACGGATGATCATGCACTGATCATGTGACTGATCATGCACTGATCACGTGGCTATCATGCACTGATCACGTGGCTGATCATGCACTGATCACGTAGCTACCATGACTGGTCACGTGACTGATCATGCACTGATCACGTAATTGATCATGCACTGATCACGTGGACTGATCATGCACTGATCACGTGACTGATCATGCACTGATCACGTGACTGATCATGCACTGATCACGTGGCTATCATGCACTGATCACGTGGCTGATCATGCACTGATCACGTAGCTATCATGCACTGATCACGTGACTGATCATGCACTGATCACGTGACTGATCATGCACTGATCACGTGGCTATCATGCACTGATCACGTGGCTGATCATGCACTGATCACGTGACTGATCATGCACTGATCACGTGACTGATCATGCACTGATCACGTGGCTATCATGCACTGATCACGTGGCTGATCATGCACTGATCACGTGGCTGATCATGCACTGATCACGTGGCTGATCATGCACTGATCACGTGGCTGATCATGCACTGATCACGTGACTGATCATGCACTGATCACGTGCCTGATCATGCACTGATCACGTGACTGATCATGCACTGATCACGTGGCTATCATGAACTGATCACGTGGCTGATCATGCACTGATCACGTGGCTGATCATGCACTGATACCGTGACTGAGCATGGACTGATCACATGACTATCATGTAGTGATCACGTGACTTAATGGCGCTGATCATGTGACTGATCATGCACTGATCATGTTTGCTATCATACACTGATCATGTGCCTCTGGAGGCAATAAACAAAGAGCTGAGTAGGCACGAATCAAACAGTCAGCAGGCAATAATCATGGAACTCAGCTGTGAGGAATCATGCTGCTCAGCTGGCAATAATCAAGCAGCTGAGCAGGCAGGAATTACGCAGCACAGCTGGCAATTGTCAAGCAGATGACAGGCAGGAATCGTGCAGCTCAGCTGGCAATTGTCAAGCAGATGAGCAGACAGTAATCACGCAGCTCAGCAGGCCCTGATCACGTGACTGAGCATGCACTGTTCACGTGGCTGATCATACACTGATCACGTGATGATCATGCACTGATCACTTGGATATCATGCACTGATCACGTGGCTGATCATACACTGTTCACGTGTCTGACCATGCACTGATCACGTGGCTGATCATACACTGCTCACGTAACTGATCATGCACTGATCACGTGGCTATCATGCACTGATCACGTGGCTGAACATGCACTGTTCACGTGGCTGATCACACACCTGTCACGTGACATATCATGCACTGATCACGTGGCACTCATGCACTGATCACGTGGCTGATCATACTCTGCTCACGTAACTCATCATGCACACATCACGTGGCTATCATGCACTGCTCACGTGGCTCGTCATGGAATGATCACGTAGCTACCATATACTGGTCACGTGACTGATCATGCACAGATCACGTAAATGATCATGCACTGTTCACGTGACTGATCATGTACTGATCACGTGACTGATCATGCACTGATCACGTGGCTATCATGCTCTGCTCACGTGGCTGATCATGCAACGATCACGTAGCAACCATGTACTGGTCACGTGACTGATCATGCACTGATCACGTAATTGATCCTGCACTGATCACGTGGCTCATCATGCACTGATCACGTGGCTGATCACACATGTATCACGTGACTGATCATGCACTGATCACGTGGCTCTCATGCACTGATCACGTGGCTATCATGCACTGATCACGTGGATATCATGCACTGATCACGTGGCTGATCACACACGTATCACATGACTGATCATGCACTGATCACGTGGCTATCATGCACTGATCACGTGGCTATCATGCACTGATCACGTGGCTGATCATGCAATGATCACGTAGCTATCATGCACTGGTCACGTGACTGATCATGCACTGATCACGTAATTGATCATGCACTGATCACGTGACTGATCATGCACTGATCACGTGGCTGATCATGCACTGATCACGTGACTGATCATGCACTGATCACGTGGCTATCATGCACTGATCACGTGGCTGATCATGCACTGATCACGTAGCTATCATGCACTGATCACGTGACTGATCATGCACTGATCACGTGACTGATCATGCACTGATCACGTGGCTGATCATGCACTGATCACGTGGCTGATCATGCACTGATCACGTGACTGATCATGCACTGATCACGTGACTGATCATGCACTGATCACGTGGCTATCATGCACTGATCACTGGCTATCATGCACTGATCACGTGGCTGATCATGCACTGATCACGTGACTGATCATGCACTGATCACGTCTATATCATGCACTGATCACATGACTGATCATGCACTGATCACGTGGCTGATCATGCACTGATCATGTGACTGATCATGCACTGATCACGTGGCTATCATGCACTGATCACGTGGCTGATCATGCACTGATCACGTGGCTATCATGCACTGATCACGTGACTGATCATGCACTGATCACGTGGCTGATCATGCACTGATCACGTGACTGATCATGCACTGATCACGTGACTGATCATGCACTGATCACGTGGCTATCATGCACTACTCACGTGGCTGATCATGCAATGATCATGTAGCTACCATGTACTGGTCACGTGACTGATCATACACCCATCAGGTGACTGATCATGCACTGATCACGTGGCTATCATGCACTGATCACGTGGCTGATCATGCACTGATCACGTGCCTGATCATGCACTGATCACGTGACTGATCATGCACTGATCACGTGGCTATCATGCACTGATCACGTGGCTGATCATGCACTGATCACGTGGCTGATCATGCACTGATACCGTGACTGAGCATGGACTGATCACATGACTATCATGTAGTGATCACGTGACTTAATGGCGCTGATCATGTGACTGATCATGCGCTGATCATGTTTGCTATCATACACTGATCATGTGCCTCTGGAGGCAATAAACAAAGAGCTGAGTAGGCACGAATCAAACAGTCAGCAGGCAATAATCATGGAACTCAGCTGTGAGGAATCATGCTGCTCAGCTGGCAATAATCAAGCAGCTGAGCAGGCAGGAATTACGCAGCACAGCTGATAATTGTCAAGCAGATGACAGGCAGGAATCGTGCAGCTCAGCTGGCAATTGTCAAGCAGATGAGCAGACAGTAATCACGCAGCTCAGCAGGCCCTGATCACGTGACTGAGCATGCACTGTTCACGTGGCTGATCATACACTGATCACGTGACTGATCATGCACTGATCACGTGGCTATCATGCACTGATCACGTGGCTGATCATACACTGATCACGTGACTGATCATGCACTGATCACGTGGCTATCATGCACTGATCACGTGGCTGATCATGCACTGATCACGTGGCTGATCATGCACTGATCACGTGGCTGATCATGCACTGATCACGTGACTGATCATGCACTGATCACGTGGCTGATCATGCACTGATCAGTGGCTATCATGCACTGATCACGTGGCTGATCATGCACTGATCACGTGACTGATCATGCACTGATCACTGGCTATCATGCACTGATCACTGGCTATCATGCACTGATCACGTGGCTGATCATGCACTGATCACGTGACTGATCATGCACTGATCACGTCTATATCATGCACTGATCACGTGACTGATCATGCACTGATCACGTGGATGATCATGCACTGATCATGTGACTGATCATGCACTGATCACGTGGCTATCATGCACTGATCACGTGGCTGATCATGCAATGATCACGTAGCTACCATGTACTGATCACGTGACTGATCATGCACTGATCACGTAATTGATCATGCACTGATCACGTGACTGATCATGCACTGATCACGTGACTGATCATGCACTGATCACGTGACTGATCATGCACTGATCACGTGGCTATCATGCACTGCTCACGTGGCTGATCATGCAATGATCACGTAGCTACCATGTACTGGTCACGTGACTGATCATGCACTGATCACGTGACTGATCATGCACTGATCACGTGGCTGATCATGCACTGATCACGTGGCTGATCATGCACTGATCACGTGACTGATCATGCACTGATCACGTGACTGATCATGCACTGATCACGTGACTGATCATGCACTGATCACGTGCCTGATCATGCACTGATCACGTGACTGATCATGCACTGATCACATGGCTATCATGAACTGATCACGTGGCTGATCATGCACTGATCACGTGGCTGATCATGCACTGATACCGTGACTGAGCATGGACTGATCACATGACTATCATGTAGTGATCACGTGACTTAATGGCGCTGATCATGTGACTGATCATGCACTGATCATGTTTGCTATCATACACTGATCATGTGCCTCTGGAGGCAATAAACAAAGAGCTGAGTAGGCACGAATCAAACAGTCAGCAGGCAATAATCATGGAACTCAGCTGTGAGGAATCATGCTGCTCAGCTGGCAATAATCAAGCAGCTGAGCAGGCAGGAATTACGCAGCACAGCTGGCAATTGTCAAGCAGATGACAGGCAGGAATCGTGCAGCTCAGCTGGCAATTGTCAAGCAGATGAGCAGACAGTAATCACGCAGCTCAGCAGGCCCTGATCACGTGACTGAGCATGCACTGTTCACGTGGCTGATCATACACTGATCACGTGATGATCATGCACTGATCACTTGGATATCATGCACTGATCACGTGGCTGATCATACACTGTTCACGTGTCTGACCATGCACTGATCACGTGGCTGATCATACACTGCTCACGTAACTGATCATGCACTGATCACGTGGCTATCATGCACTGATCACGTGGCTGAACATGCACTGTTCACGTGGCTGATCACACACCTGTCACGTGACATATCATGCACTGATCACGTGGCACTCATGCACTGATCACGTGGCTGATCATACTCTGCTCACGTAACTCATCATGCACACATCACGTGGCTATCATGCACTGCTCACGTGGCTCGTCATGGAATGATCACATAGCTACCATATACTGGTCACGTGACTGATCATGCACAGATCACGTAAATGATCATGCACTGTTCACGTGACTGATCATGTACTGATCACGTGACTGATCATGCACTGATCACGTGGCTATCATGCACTGCTCACGTGGCTGATCATGCAATGATCACGTAGCAACCATGTACTGGTCACGTGACTGATCATGCACTGATCACGTAATTGATCATGCACTGATCACGTGGCTCATCATGCACTGATCACGTGGCTGATCACACATGTATCACGTGACTGATCATGCACTGATCACGTGGCTATCATGCACTGATCACGTGGCTATCATGCACTGATCACGTGGCTGATCATGCACTGATCACGTGGCTATCATGCACTGATCACGTGACTGATCATGCACTGATCACGTAATTGATCATGCACTGATCACGTGACTGATCATGCACTGATCACGTGACTGATCATGCACTGATCACGTGACTGATCATGCACTGATCACGTGGCTATCATGCACTGATCACGTGGCTGATCATGCACTGATCACGTGGCTATCATGCACTGATCACGTGACTGATCATGCACTGATCACGTGACTGATCATGCACTGATCACGTGGCTATCATGCACTGATCACGTGGCTGATCATGCACTGATCACGTGCCTGATCATGCACTGATCACATGACTGATCATGCACTGATCACGTGACTGATCATGCACTGATCACGTGGCTATCATGCACTGATCACGTGGCTGATCATGCAATGATCACGTAGCTACCATGTACTGGTCAGTGACTGATCATGCACTGATCACGTGACTGATCATGCACTGATCACGTGGCTGATCATGCACTGATCACGTGGCTGATCATGCACTGATCACGTGACTGATCATGCACTGATCACGTGGCTATCATGCACTGATCACGTGGCTGATCATGCACTGATCACGTGGCTGATCATGCACTGATCACGTGACTGATCATGCACTGATCACGTGACTGATCATGCACTGATCACGTGGCTATCATGCACTGATCACGTGGCTGATCATGCACTGATCACGTAGCTACCATGTACTGGTCACGTGACTGATCATGCACTGATCACGTGACTGATCATGCACTGATCACGTGGCTATCATGCACTGATCACGTGACTGATCATGCACTGATCACGTCTATATCATGCACTGATCATGACTGATCATGCACTGATCACGTGGCTGATCATGCACTGATCACGTGACTGATCATGCACTGATCACGTGGCTGATCATGCACTGATCACGTGACTGATCATGCACTGATCACGTGGTGATCATGCACTGATCACGTGGCTGATCATGCACTGATCACGTGGCTGATCATGCACTGATACCGTGACTGAGCATGGACTGATCACATGACTATCATGTAGTGATCACGTGACTTAATGGCGCTGATCATGTGACTGATCATGCGCTGATCATGTTTGCTATCATACACTGATCATGTGCCTCTGGAGGCAATAAACAAAGAGCTGAGTAGGCACGAATCAAACAGTCAGCAGGCAATAATCATGGAACTCAGGTGTGAGGAATCATGCTGCTCAGCTGGCAATAATCAAGCAGCTGAGCAGGCAGGAATTACGCAGCACAGCTGGCAATTGTCAAGCAGATGACAGGCAGGAATCGTGCAGCTCAGCTGGCAATTGTCAAGCAGATGAGCAGACAGTAATCACGCAGCTCAGCAGGCCCAGATCACGTGACTGAGCATGCACTGTTCACGTGGCTGATCATACACTGATCACGTGACTGATCATGCACTGATCACGTGGCTATCATGCACTGATCACGTGGCTGATCATACACTGTTCACGTGTCTGACCATGCACTGATCACGTGGCTGATCATACACTGCTCACGTAACTGATCATGCACTGATCACGTGGCTGATCATGCACTGATCACGTGGCTATCATGCACTGATCACGTGGCTGATCATGCACTGATCACGTGACTGATCATGCACTGATCACTGGCTATCATGCACTCATCACTGGCTATCATGCACTGATCACGTGGCTGATCATGCACTGATCACGTGACTGATCATGCACTGATCACGTCTATATCATGCACTGATCACATGACTGATCATGCACTGATCACGGATGATCATGCACTGATCATGTGACTGATCATGCACTGATCACGTGGCTATCATGCACTGCTCACGTGGCTGATCATGCAATGATCACGTAGCTACCATGTACTGGTCACGTGACTGATCATGCACTGATCACGTAATTGATCATGCACTGATCACGTGACTGATCATGCACTGATCACGTGACTGATCATGCACTGATCACGTGACTGATCATGCACTGATCACGTGGCTATCATGCACTGCTCACGTGGCTGATCATGCAATGATCACGTAGCTACCATGTACTGGTCACGTGACTGATCATGCACTGATCACGTAATTGATCATGCACTGATCACGTGGCTGATCATGCACTGATCACGTGGCTGATCATGCACTGATCACGTGACTGATCATGCACTGATCACGTGACTGATCATGCACTGATCACGTGCCTGATCATGCACTGATCACGTGACTGATCATGCACTGATCACATGGCTATCATGCACTGATCACGTGGCTGATCATGCACTGATCACGTGGCTGATCATGCACTGATACCGTGACTGAGCATGGACTGATCACATGACTATCATGTAGTGATCACGTGACTTAATGGCGCTGATCATGTGACTGATCATGCACTGATCATGTTTGCTATCATACACTGATCATGTGCCTCTGGAGGCAATAAACAAAGAGCTGAGTAGGCACGAATCAAACAGTCAGCAGGCAATAATCATGGAACTCAGCTGTGAGGAATCATGCTGCTCAGCTGGCAATAATCAAGCAGCTGAGCAGGCAGGAATTACGCAGCACAGCTGGCAATTGTCAAGCAGATGACAGGCAGGAATCGTGCAGCTCAGCTGGCAATTGTCAAGCAGATGAGCAGACAGTAATCACGCAGCTCAGCAGGCCCTGATCACGTGACTGAGCATGCACTGTTCACGTGGCTGATCATACACTGATCACGTGATGATCATGCACTGATCACTTGGATATCATGCACTGATCACGTGGCTGATCATACACTGTTCACGTGTCTGACCATGCACTGATCACGTGGCTGATCATACACTGCTCACGTAACTGATCATGCACTGATCACGTGGCTATCATGCACTGATCACGTGGCTGAACATGCACTGTTCACGTGGCTGATCACACACCTGTCACGTGACATATCATGCACTGATCACGTGGCACTCATGCACTGATCACGTGGCTGATCATACTCTGCTCACGTAACTCATCATGCACACATCACGTGGCTATCATGCACTGCTCACGTGGCTCGTCATGGAATGATCACGTAGCTACCATATACTGGTCACGTGACTGATCATGCACAGATCACGTAAATGATCATGCACTGTTCACGTGACTGATCATGTACTGATCACGTGACTGATCATGCACTGATCACGTGGCTATCATGCACTGCTCACGTGGCTGATCATGCAATGATCACGTAGCAACCATGTACTGGTCACGTGACTGATCATGCACTGATCACGTAATTGATCATGCACTGATCACGTGGCTCATCATGCACTGATCACGTGGCTGATCACACATGTATCACGTGACTGATCATGCACTGATCACGTGGCTATCATGCACTGATCACGTGGCTATCATGCACTGATCACGTGGCTGATCATGCACTGATCACGTGGCTATCATGCACTGATCACGTGACTGATCATGCACTGATCACGTGGCTGATCATGCACTGATCACGTGACTGATCATGCACTGATCACGTGACTGATCATGCACTGATCACGTGACTGATCATGCACTGATCACGTGGCTATCATGCACTGATCACGTGGCTGATCATGCACTGATCACGTAGCTACCATGCACTGATCACGTGACTGATCATGCACTGATCACGTGACTGATCATGCACTGATCACGTGGCTATCATGCACTGATCACGTGGCTGATCATGCACTGATCACGTGCCTGATCATGCACTGATCACATGACTGATCATGCACTGATCACGTGACTGATCATGCACTGATCACGTGGCTATCATGCACTGATCACGTGGCTGATCATGCACTGATCACGTAGCTACCATGTACTGGTCACGTGACTGATCATGCACTGATCACGTGACTGATCATGCACTGATCACGTGGCTGATCATGCACTGATCACGTGACTGATCATGCACTGATCACGTGACTGATCATGCACTGATCACGTGGCTATCATGCACTGATCACGTGGCTGATCATGCACTGATCACGTGGCTGATCATGCACTGATCACGTGACTGATCATGCACTGATCACGTGACTGATCATGCACTGATCACGTGGCTATCATGCACTGATCACGTGGCTGATCATGCACTGATCACGTAGCTACCATGTACTGGTCACGTGACTGATCATGCACTGATCACGTGACTGATCATGCACTGATCACGTGGCTATCATGCACTGATCACGTGACTGATCATGCACTGATCACGTCTATATCATGCACTGATCACGTGACTGATCATGCACTGATCACGTGGCTGATCATGCACTGATCACGTGACTGATCATGCACTGATCACGTGGCTGATCATGCACTGATCACGTGACTGATCATGCACTGATCACGTGAGTGATCATGCACTGATCACGTGGCTGATCATGCACTGATCACGTGGCTGATCATGCACTGATACCGTGACTGAGCATGGACTGATCACATGACTATCATGTAGTGATCACGTGACTTAATGGCGCTGATCATGTGACTGATCATGCGCTGATCATGTTTGCTATCATACACTGATCATGTGCCTCTGGAGGCAATAAACAAAGAGCTGAGTAGGCACGAATCAAACAGTCAGCAGGCAATAATCATGGAACTCAGGTGTGAGGAATCATGCTGCTCAGCTGGCAATAATCAAGCAGCTGAGCAGGCAGGAATTACGCAGCACAGCTGGCAATTGTCAAGCAGATGACAGGCAGGAATCGTGCAGCTCAGCTGGCAATTGTCAAGCAGATGAGCAGACAGTAATCACGCAGCTCAGCAGGCCCTGATCACGTGACTGAGCATGCACTGTTCACGTGGCTGATCATACACTGATCACGTGACTGATCATGCACTGATCACGTGGCTATCATGCACTGATCACGTGGCTGATCATACACTGTTCACGTGTCTGACCATGCACTGATCACGTGGCTGATCATGCACTGCTCACGTAACTGATCATGCACTGATCACGTGGCTGATCATGCACTGATCACGTGGCTATCATGCACTGATCACGTGGCTGATCATGCACTGATCACGTGACTGATCATGCACTGATCACTGGCTATCATGCACTGATCACTGGCTATCATGCACTGATCACGTGGCTGATCATGCACTGATCACGTGACTGATCATGCACTGATCACGTCTATATCATGCACTGATCACGTGACTGATCATGCACTGATCACGTGGATGATCATGCACTGATCATGTGACTGATCATGCACTGATCACGTGGCTATCATGCACTGATCACGTGGCTGATCATGCACTGATCACGTAGCTACCATGTACTGATCACGTGACTGATCATGCACTGATCACGTAATTGATCATGCACTGATCACGTGACTGATCATGCACTGATCACGTGACTGATCATGCACTGATCACGTGACTGATCATGCACTGATCACGTGGCTATCATGCACTGCTCACGTGGCTGATCATGCACTGATCACGTAGCTACCATGTACTGGTCACGTGACTGATCATGCACTGATCACGTGACTGATCATGCACTGATCACGTGGCTGATCATGCACTGATCACGTGGCTGATCATGCACTGATCACGTGACTGATCATGCACTGATCACGTGACTGATCATGCACTGATCACGTGACTGATCATGCACTGATCACGTGCCTGATCATGCACTGATCACGTGACTGATCATGCACTGATCACATGGCTATCATGCACTGATCACGTGGCTGATCATGCACTGATCACGTGGCTGATCATGCACTGATACCGTGACTGAGCATGGACTGATCACATGACTATCATGTAGTGATCACGTGACTTAATGGCGCTGATCATGTGACTGATCATGCACTGATCATGTTTGCTATCATACACTGATCATGTGCCTCTGGAGGCAATAAACAAAGAGCTGAGTAGGCACGAATCAAACAGTCAGCAGGCAATAATCATGGAACTCAGCTGTGAGGAATCATGCTGCTCAGCTGGCAATAATCAAGCAGCTGAGCAGGCAGGAATTACGCAGCACAGCTGGCAATTGTCAAGCAGATGACAGGCAGGAATCGTGCAGCTCAGCTGGCAATTGTCAAGCAGATGAGCAGACAGTAATCACGCAGCTCAGCAGGCCCTGATCACGTGACTGAGCATGCACTGTTCACGTGGCTGATCATACACTGATCACGTGATGATCATGCACTGATCACTTGGATATCATGCACTGATCACGTGGCTGATCATACACTGTTCACGTGTCTGACCATGCACTGATCACGTGGCTGATCATACACTGCTCACGTAACTGATCATGCACTGATCACGTGGCTATCATGCACTGATCACGTGGCTGAACATGCACTGTTCACGTGGCTGATCACACACCTGTCACGTGACATATCATGCACTGATCACGTGGCACTCATGCACTGATCACGTGGCTGATCATACTCTGCTCACGTAACTCATCATGCACACATCACGTGGCTATCATGCACTGCTCACGTGGCTCGTCATGGAATGATCACGTAGCTACCATATACTGGTCACGTGACTGATCATGCACAGATCACGTAAATGATCATGCACTGTTCACGTGACTGATCATGTACTGATCACGTGACTGATCATGCACTGATCACGTGGCTATCATGCACTGCTCACGTGGCTGATCATGCAATGATCACGTAGCAACCATGTACTGGTCACGTGACTGATCATGCACTGATCACGTAATTGATCATGCACTGATCACGTGGCTCATCATGCACTGATCACGTGGCTGATCACACATGTATCACGTGACTGATCATGCACTGATCACGTGGCTATCATGCACTGATCACGTGGCTATCATGCACTGATCACGTGGCTGATCATGCACTGATCACGTGGCTATCATGCACTGATCACGTGACTGATCATGCACTGATCACGTGGCTGATCATGCACTGATCACGTGACTGATCATGCACTGATCACGTGACTGATCATGCACTGATCACGTGACTGATCATGCACTGATCACGTGGCTATCATGCACTGATCACGTGGCTGATCATGCACTGATCACGTAGCTATCATGCACTGATCACGTGACTGATCATGCACTGATCACGTGACTGATCATGCACTGATCACGTGGCTATCATGCACTGATCACGTGGCTGATCATGCACTGATCACGTGCCTGATCATGCACTGATCACGTGACTGATCATGCACTGATCACGTGACTGATCATGCACTGATCACGTGGCTATCATGCACTGATCACGTGGCTGATCATGCACTGATCACGTAGCTACCATGTACTGGTCAGTGACTGATCATGCACTGATCACGTGACTGATCATGCACTGATCACGTGGCTGATCATGCACTGATCACGTGGCTGATCATGCACTGATCACGTGACTGATCATGCACTGATCACGTGGCTATCATGCACTGATCACGTGGCTGATCATGCACTGATCACGTGGCTGATCATGCACTGATCACGTGACTGATCATGCACTGATCACGTGACTGATCATGCACTGATCACGTGGCTATCATGCACTGATCACGTGGCTGATCATGCACTGATCACGTAGCTACCATGTACTGGTCACGTGACTGATCATGCACTGATCACGTGACTGATCATGCACTGATCACGTGGCTATCATGCACTGATCACGTGACTGATCATGCACTGATCACGTCTATATCATGCACTGATCATGACTGATCATGCACTGATCACGTGGCTGATCATGCACTGATCACGTGACTGATCATGCACTGATCACGTGGCTGATCATGCACTGATCACGTGACTGATCATGCACTGATCACGTGACTGATCATGCACTGATCACGTGGCTGATCATGCACTGATCACGTGGCTGATCATGCACTGATACCGTGACTGAGCATGGACTGATCACATGACTATCATGTAGTGATCACGTGACTTAATGGCGCTGATCATGTGACTGATCATGCGCTGATCATGTTTGCTATCATACACTGATCATGTGCCTCTGGAGGCAATAAACAAAGAGCTGAGTAGGCACGAATCAAACAGTCAGCAGGCAATAATCATGGAACTCAGGTGTGAGGAATCATGCTGCTCAGCTGGCAATAATCAAGCAGCTGAGCAGGCAGGAATTACGCAGCACAGCTGGCAATTGTCAAGCAGATGACAGGCAGGAATCGTGCAGCTCAGCTGGCAATTGTCAAGCAGATGAGCAGACAGTAATCACGCAGCTCAGCAGGCCCAGATCACGTGACTGAGCATGCACTGTTCACGTGGCTGATCATACACTGATCACGTGACTGATCATGCACTGATCACGTGGCTATCATGCACTGATCACGTGGCTGATCATACACTGTTCACGTGTCTGACCATGCACTGATCACGTGGCTGATCATACACTGATCACGTAACTGATCATGCACTGATCACGTGGCTGATCATGCACTGATCACGTGGCTATCATGCACTGATCACGTGGCTGATCATGCACTGATCACGTGACTGATCATGCACTGATCACTGGCTATCATGCACTGATCACTGGCTATCATGCACTGATCACGTGGCTGATCATGCACTGATCACGTGACTGATCATGCACTGATCACGTCTATATCATGCACTGATCACGTGACTGATCATGCACTGATCACGTGGATGATCATGCACTGATCATGTGACTGATCATGCACTGATCACGTGGCTATCATGCACTGATCACGTGGCTGATCATGCACTGATCACGTAGCTACCATGTACTGGTCACGTGACTGATCATGCACTGATCACGTAATTGATCATGCACTGATCACGTGACTGATCATGCACTGATCACGTGGTGATCATGCACTGATCACGTGACTGATCATGCACTGATCACGTGGCTATCATGCACTGCTCACGTGGCTGATCATGCACTGATCACGTAGCTACCATGTACTGGTCACGTGACTGATCATGCACTGATCACGTGACTGATCATGCACTGATCACGTGGCTGATCATGCACTGATCACGTGGCTGATCATGCACTGATCACGTGACTGATCATGCACTGATCACGTGACTGATCATGCACTGATCACGTGACTGATCATGCACTGATCACGTGCCTGATCATGCACTGATCACGTGACTGATCATGCACTGATCACATGGCTATCATGCACTGATCACGTGGCTGATCATGCACTGATCACGTGGCTGATCATGCACTGATACCGTGACTGAGCATGGACTGATCACATGACTATCATGTAGTGATCACGTGACTTAATGGCGCTGATCATGTGACTGATCATGCACTGATCATGTTTGCTATCATACACTGATCATGTGCCTCTGGAGGCAATAAACAAAGAGCTGAGTAGGCACGAATCAAACAGTCAGCAGGCAATAATCATGGAACTCAGCTGTGAGGAATCATGCTGCTCAGCTGGCAATAATCAAGCAGCTGAGCAGGCAGGAATTACGCAGCACAGCTGGCAATTGTCAAGCAGATGACAGGCAGGAATCGTGCAGCTCAGCTGGCAATTGTCAAGCAGATGAGCAGACAGTAATCACGCAGCTCAGCAGGCCCTGATCACGTGACTGAGCATGCACTGTTCACGTGGCTGATCATACACTGATCACGTGATGATCATGCACTGATCACTTGGATATCATGCACTGATCACGTGGCTGATCATACACTGTTCACGTGTCTGACCATGCACTGATCACGTGGCTGATCATACACTGCTCACGTAACTGATCATGCACTGATCACGTGGCTATCATGCACTGATCACGTGGCTGAACATGCACTGTTCACGTGGCTGATCACACACCTGTCACGTGACATATCATGCACTGATCACGTGGCACTCATGCACTGATCACGTGGCTGATCATACTCTGCTCACGTAACTCATCATGCACACATCACGTGGCTATCATGCACTGCTCACGTGGCTCGTCATGGAATGATCACGTAGCTACCATATACTGGTCACGTGACTGATCATGCACAGATCACGTAAATGATCATGCACTGTTCACGTGACTGATCATGTACTGATCACGTGACTGATCATGCACTGATCACGTGGCTATCATGCTCTGCTCACGTGGCTGATCATGCAATGATCACGTAGCAACCATGTACTGGTCACGTGACTGATCATGCACTGATCACGTAATTGATCATGCACTGATCACGTGGCTCATCATGCACTGATCACGTGGCTGATCACACATGTATCACGTGACTGATCATGCACTGATCACGTGGCTATCATGCACTGATCACGTGGCTATCATGCACTGATCACGTGGCTGATCATGCACTGATCACGTGGCTATCATGCACTGATCACGTGACTGATCATGCACTGATCACGTGGCTGATCATGCACTGATCACGTGACTGATCATGCACTGATCACGTGGCTGATCATGCACTGATCACGTGACTGATCATGCACTGATCACGTGGCTATCATGCACTGATCACGTGGCTGATCATGCACTGATCACGTAGCTATCATGCACTGATCACGTGACTGATCATGCACTGATCACGTGACTGATCATGCACTGATCACGTGGCTATCATGCACTGATCACGTGGCTGATCATGCACTGATCACGTGGCTGATCATGCACTGATCACATGACTGATCATGCACTGATCACGTGACTGATCATGCACTGATCACGTGGCTATCATGCACTGATCACGTGGCTGATCATGCACTGATCATGTAGCTACCATGTACTGATCAGTGACTGATCATGCACTGATCACGTGACTGATCATGCACTGATCACGTGGCTGATCATGCACTGATCACGTGCTGATCATGCACTGATCACGTGACTGATCATGCACTGATCACGTGGCTATCATGCACTGATCACGTGGCTGATCATGCACTGATCACGTGGCTGATCATGCACTGATCACGTGACTGATCATGCACTGATCACGTGACTGATCATGCACTGATCACGTGGCTATCATGCACTGATCACGTGGCTGATCATGCACTGATCATGTAGCTACCATGTACTGGTCACGTGACTGATCATGCACTGATCACGTGACTGATCATGCACTGATCACGTGGCT
The DNA here is from genome assembly GCF_032452875.1 of Bos javanicus. Classification (NCBI taxonomy): domain Eukaryota; kingdom Metazoa; phylum Chordata; class Mammalia; order Artiodactyla; family Bovidae; genus Bos; species Bos javanicus. The sequence goes on along the minus strand of NW_026893744.1, from coordinate 154,158 downwards.
ATCATGCACTGATCACGTGACTGATCATGCACTGATCACGTCTATATCATGCACTGATCACATGACTGATCATGCACTGATCACGTGGCTGATCATGCACTGATCACGTGACTGATCATGCACTGATCACGTGGCTGATCATGCACTGATCACGTGACTGATCATGCACTGATCACGTGGTGATCATGCACTGATCACGTGGCTGATCATGCACTGATCACGTGGCTGATCATGCACTGATACCGTGACTGAGCATGGACTGATCACATGACTATCATGTAGTGATCACGTGACTTAATGGCGCTGATCATGTGACTGATCATGCGCTGATCATGTTTGCTATCATACACTGATCATGTGCCTCTGGAGGCAATAAACAAAGAGCTGAGTAGGCACGAATCAAACAGTCAGCAGGCAATAATCATGGAACTCAGGTGTGAGGAATCATGCTGCTCAGCTGGCAATAATCAAGCAGCTGAGCAGGCAGGAATTACGCAGCACAGCTGACAATTGTCAAGCAGATGACAGGCAGGAATCGTGCAGCTCAGCTGGCAATTGTCAAGCAGATGAGCAGACAGTAATCACGCAGCTCAGCAGGCCCTGATCACGTGACTGAGCATGCACTGTTCACGTGGCTGATCATACACTGATCACGTGACTGATCATGCACTGATCACGTGGCTATCATGCACTGATCACGTGGCTGATCATACACTGTTCACGTGTCTGATCATGCACTGATCACGTGGCTGATCATACACTGCTCACGTAACTGATCATGCACTGATCACGTGGCTGATCATGCACTGATCACGTGGCTATCATGCACTGATCACGTGGCTGATCATGCACTGATCACGTGACTGATCATGCACTGATCACTGGCTATCATGCACTGATCACTGGCTATCATGCACTGATCACGTGGCTGATCATACACTGATCACGTGACTGATCATGCACTGATCACGTCTATATCATGCACTGATCACGTGACTGATCATGCACTGATCACGTGGATGATCATGCACTGATCATGTGACTGATCATGCACTGATCACGTGGCTATCATGCACTGATCACGTGGCTGATCATGCACTGATCACGTCATGCTCACGTGACTGATCATGCACTGATCACTGATCATGCACTGATCACGTGACTATCATGCACTGATCACGTGACTGATCATGCACTGATCACGTGACTGATCATGCACTGATCACGTGGCTATCATGCACTACTCACGTGGCTGATCATGCAATGATCATGTAGCTACCATGTACTGGTCACGTGACTGATCATACACCCATCAGGTGACTGATCATGCACTGATCACGTGGCTATCATGCACTGATCACGTGGCTGATCATGCACTGATCACGTGCCTGGTCATGCACTGATCACGTGACTGATCATGCACTGATCACGTGGCTATCATGAACTGATCACGTGGCTGATCATGCACTGATCACGTGGCTGATCATGCACTGATACCGTGACTGAGCATGGACTGATCACATGACTATCATGTAGTGATCACGTGACTTAATGGCGCTGATCATGTGACTGATCATGCGCTGATCATGTTTGCTATCATACACTGATCATGTGCCTCTGGAGGCAATAAACAAAGAGCTGAGTAGGCACGAATCAAACAGTCAGCAGGCAATAATCATGGAACTCAGGTGTGAGGAATCATGCTGCTCAGCTGGCAATAATCAAGCAGCTGAGCAGGCAGGAATTACGCAGCACAGCTGGCAATTGTCAAGCAGATGACAGGCAGGAATCGTGCAGCTCAGCTGGCAATTGTCAAGCAGATGAGCAGACAGTAATCACGCAGCTCAGCAGGCCCTGATCACGTGACTGAGCATGCACTGTTCACGTGGCTGATCATACACTGATCACGTGATGATCATGCACTGATCACGTGGCTATCATGCACTGATCACGTGGCTGATCATACACTGATCACGTGACTGATCATGCACTGATCACGTGGCTATCATGCACTGATCACGTGGCTGATCATGCACTGATCACGTGGCTGATCATGCACTGATCACGTGGCTGATCATGCACTGATCACGTGACTGATCATGCACTGATCACGTGGCTGATCATGCACTGATCACGTGGCTATCATGCACTGATCACGTGGCTGATCATGCACTGATCACGTGACTGATCATGCACTGATCATCTGGCTATCATGCACTGATCACTGGCTATCATGCACTGATCACGTGGCTGATCATGCACTGATCACGTGACTGATCATGCACTGATCACGTCTATATCATGCACTGATCACGTGACCATGCACTGATCACGGATGATCATGCACTGATCACGTGACTGATCATGCACTGATCACGTGGCTATCATGCACTGATCACGTGGCTGATCATGCACTGATCACGTAGCTACCATGCACTGATCACGTGACTGATCATGCACTGATCACGTAATTGATCATGCACTGATCACGTGACTTATCATGCACTGATCACGTGACTGATCATGCACTGATCACGTGACTGATCATGCACTGATCACGTGGCTATCATGCACTACTCACGTGGCTGATCATGCAATGATCATGTAGCTACCATGTACTGGTCACGTGACTGATCATACACCCATCAGGTGACTGATCATGCACTGATCACGTGGCTATCATGCACTGATCACGTGGCTGATCATGCACTGATCACGTGCCTGATCATGCACTGATCACGTGACTGATCATGCACTGATCACGTGGCTGATCATGCACTGATCACGTGGCTGATCATGCACTGATCACGTGGCTGATCATGCACTGATACCGTGACTGAGCATGGACTGATCACATGACTATCATGTAGTGATCACGTGACTTAATGGCGCTGATCATGTGACTGATCATGCGCTGATCATGTTTGCTATCATACACTGATCATGTGCCTCTGGAGGCAATAAACAAAGAGCTGAGTAGGCACGAATCAAACAGTCAGCAGGCAATAATCATGGAACTCAGCTGTGAGGAATCATGCTGCTCAGCTGGCAATAATCAAGCAGCTGAGCAGGCAGGAATTACGCAGCACAGCTGATTGTCAAGCAGATGACAGGCAGGAATCGTGCAGCTCAGCTGGCAATTGTCAAGCAGATGAGCAGACAGTAATCACGCAGCTCAGCAGGCCCAGATCACGTGACTGAGCATGCACTGTTCACGTGGCTGATCATACACTGATCACGTGACTGATCATGCACTGATCACGTGGCTATCATGCACTGATCACGTGGCTGATCATACACTGATCACGTAACTGATCATGCACTGATCACGTGGCTATCATGCACTGATCACGTGGCTGATCATGCACTGATCACGTGGCTGATCATGCACTGATCACGTGGCTGATCATGCACTGATCACGTGACTGATCATGCACTGATCACGTGGCTGATCATGCACTGATCACGTGGCTATCATGCACTGATCACGTGGCTGATCATGCACTGATCACGTGACTGATCATGCACTGATCACTGGCTATCATGCACTGATCACTGGCTATCATGCACTGATCACGTGGCTGATCATGCACTGATCACGTGACTGATCATGCACTGATCACGTCTATATCATGCACTGATCACGTGACTGATCATGCACTGATCACGTGGATGATCATGCACTGATCATGTGACTGATCATGCACTGATCACGTGGCTATCATGCACTGATCACGTGGCTGATCATGCACTGATCACGTAGCTATCATGCACTGATCACGTGACTGATCATGCACTGATCACGTGGCTGATCATGCACTGATCACGTGACTATCATGCACTGATCACGTGACTGATCATGCACTGATCACGTGACTGATCATGCACTGATCACGTGGCTATCATGCACTACTCACGTGGCTGATCATGCAATGATCATGTAGCTACCATGTACTGGTCACGTGACTGATCATACACCCATCAGGTGACTGATCATGCACTGATCACGTGGCTATCATGCACTGATCACGTGGCTGATCATGCACTGATCACGTGCCTGATCATGCACTGATCACGTGACTGATCATGCACTGATCACGTGGCTATCATGAACTGATCACGTGGCTGATCATGCACTGATCACGTGGCTGATCATGCACTGATACCGTGACTGAGCATGGACTGATCACATGACTATCATGTAGTGATCACGTGACTTAATGGCGCTGATCATGTGACTGATCATGCGCTGATCATGTTTGCTATCATACACTGATCATGTGCCTCTGGAGGCAATAAACAAAGAGCTGAGTAGGCACGAATCAAACAGTCAGCAGGCAATAATCATGGAACTCAGCTGTGAGGAATCATGCTGCTCAGCTGGCAATAATCAAGCAGCTGAGCAGGCAGGAATTACGCAGCACAGCTGGCAATTGTCAAGCAGATGACAGGCAGGAATCGTGCAGCTCAGCTGGCAATTGTCAAGCAGATGAGCAGACAGTAATCACGCAGCTCAGCAGGCCCAGATCACGTGACTGAGCATGCACTGTTCACGTGGCTGATCATACACTGATCACGTGACTGATCATGCACTGATCACGTGGCTATCATGCACTGATCACGTGGCTGATCATACACTGTTCACGTGTCTGACCATGCACTGATCACGTGGCTGATCATACACTGCTCACGTAACTGATCATGCACTGATCACGTGGCTGATCATGCACTGATCACGTGGCTGATCATGCACTGATCACGTGGCTGATCATACACTGATCACGTGACTGATCATGCACTGATCACTGGCTATCATGCACTGATCAACTGGCTATCATGCACTGATCACGTGGCTGATCATGCACTGATCACGTGACTGATCATGCACTGATCACGTCTATATCATGCACTGATCACGTGACTGATCATGCACTGATCACGTGGATGATCATGCACTGATCATGTGACTGATCATGCACTGATCACGTGGCTATCATGCACTGATCACGTGGCTGATCATGCACTGATCACGTAGCTACCATGTACTGATCACGTGACTGATCATGCACTGATCACGTAATTGATCATGCACTGATCACGTGACTATCATGCACTGATCACGTGACTGATCATGCACTGATCACGTGACTGATCATGCACTGATCACGTGGCTATCATGCACTGCTCACGTGGCTGATCATGCAATGATCACGTAGCTACCATGTACTGGTCACGTGACTGATCATGCACTGATCACGTGATTGATCATGCACTGATCACGTGGCTGATCATGCACTGATCACGTGGCTGATCATGCACTGATCACGTGACTGATCATGCACTGATCACGTGACTGATCATGCACTGATCACGTGCCTGATCATGCACTGATCACGTGACTGATCATGCACTGATCACATAGCTATCATGAACTGATCACCTGGCTGATCATGCACTGATCACGTGGCTGATCATGCACTGATACCGTGACTGAGCATGGACTGATCACATGACTATCATGTAGTGATCACGTGACTTAATGGCGCTGATCATGTGACTGATCATGCACTGATCATGTTTGCTATCATACACTGATCATGTGCCTCTGGAGGCAATAAACAAAGAGCTGAGTAGGCACGAATCATACAGTCAGCAGGCAATAATCATGGAACTCAGCTGTGAGGAATCATGCTGCTCAGCTGGCAATAATCAAGCAGCTGAGCAGGCAGGAATTACGCAGCACAGCTGGCAATTGTCAAGCAGATGACAGGCAGGAATCGTGCAGCTCAGCTGGCAATTGTCAAGCAGATGAGCAGACAGTAATCACGCAGCTCAGCAGGCCCTGATCACGTGACTGAGCATGCACTGTTCACGTGGCTGATCATACACTGATCACGTGATGATCATGCACTGATCACGTGGATATCATGCACTGATCACGTGGCTGATCATGCACTGATCACGTGCTGACCATGCACTGATCACGTGGCTGATCATGCACTGATCACGTAACTGATCATGCACTGATCACGTGGCTGATCATGCACTGATCACGTGGCTGATCATGCACTGATCACGTGACTGATCATGCACTGATCACGTGGCTATCATGCACTGATCACGTGGCTGATCATGCACTGATCACGTGGCTATCATGCACTGATCACGTGACTGATCATGCACTGATCACGTGGCTGATCATGCACTGATCACGTGGCTATCATGCACTGATCACGTGGCTGATCATGCACTGATCACGTGACTGATCATGCACTGATTTCATGACTGATCATGCACTGATCACGTGACTGATCATGCACTGATCACGTGGCTATCATGCACTGATCACGTGGCTGATCATGCAATGATCACGTAGCTACCATGTACTGGTCACGTGACTGATCATGCACTGATCACGTGACTGATCATGCACTGATCACGTGGCTGATCATGCACTGATCACGTGGCTGATCATGCACTGATCACGTGACTGATCATGCACTGATCACGTGGCTATCATGCACTGATCACGTGGCTGATCATGCACTGATCACGTGGCTGATCATGCACTGATCACGTGACTGATCATGCACTGATCACGTGACTGATCATGCACTGATCACGTGGCTATCATGCACTGATCACGTGGCTGATCAATGATCACGTAGCTACCATGTACTGGTCACGTGACTGATCATGCACTGATCACGTGACTGATCATGCACTGATCACGTGGCTATCATGCACTGATCACGTGGCTGATCATGCACTGATCACGTGGCTATCATGCACTGATCACGTGACTGATCATGCACTGATCACGTGACTGATCATGCACTGATCACGTGACTGATCATGCACTGATCACGTGGCTGATCATGCACTGATCACGTGACTGATCATGCACTGATCACGTGACTGATCATGCACTGATCACGTGACTGATCATGCACTGATCACGTGGCTGATCATGCACTGATCACGTGGCTGATCATGCACTGATACCGTGACTGAGCATGGACTGATCACATGACTATCATGTAGTGATCACGTGACTTAATGGCGCTGATCATGTGACTGATCATGCACTGATCATGTTTGCTATCATACACTGATCATGTGCCTCTGGAGGCAATAAACAAAGAGCTGAGTAGGCACGAATCAAACAGTCAGCAGGCAATAATCATGGAACTCAGCTGTGAGGAATCATGCTGCTCAGCTGGCAATAATCAAGCAGCTGAGCAGGCAGGAATTACGCAGCACAGCTGGCAATTGTCAAGCAGATGACAGGCAGGAATCGTGCAGCTCAGCTGGCAATTGTCAAGCAGATGAGCAGACAGTAATCACGCAGCTCAGCAGGCCCAGATCACGTGACTGAGCATGCACTGTTCACGTGGCTGATCATACACTGATCACGTGACTGATCATGCACTGATCACGTGGCTATCATGCACTGATCACGTGGCTGATCATACACTGTTCACGTGACTGATCATGCACTGATCACGTGGCTGATCATGCACTGATCACGTGGCTGATCATGCACTGATCACGTGGCTGATCATGCACTGATCACGTGGCTGATCATGCACTGATCACGTGGCTGATCATGCACTGATCACGTGGCTGATCATGCACTGATCACGTGGCTATCATGCACTGATCACGTGGCTGATCATACACTGATCACGTGACTGATCATGCACTGATCACGTGGCTATCATGCACTGATCACGTGGCTATCATGCACTGATCACGTGGCTGATCATGCACTGATCACGTGACTGATCATGCACTGATCACGTCTATATCATGCACTGATCACGTGACTGATCATGCACTGATCACGGATGATCATGCACTGATCATGTGACTGATCATGCACTGATCACGTGGCTATCATGCACTGCACGTGGCTGATCATGCAATGATCACGTAGCTACCATGTACTGGTCACGTGACTGATCATGCACTGATCACGTAATTGATCATGCACTGATCACGTGGCTGATCATGCACTGATCACGTGGCTGATCATGCACTGATCACGTGACTGATCATGCACTGATCACGTGGCTATCATGCACTGATCACGTGGCTGATCATGCACTGATCACGTGGCTATCATGCACTGATCACGTGACTGATCATGCACTGATCACGTGACTGATCATGCACTGATCACGTGGCTATCATGCACTGATCACGTGGCTGATCATGCACTGATCACGTAGCTATCATGTACTGATCACGTGACTGATCATGCACTGATCACGTGACTGATCATGCACTGATCACGTGGCTGATCATGCACTGATCACGTGGCTGATCATGCACTGATCACGTGACTGATCATGCACTGATCACGTGACTGATCATGCACTGATCACGTGACTGATCATGCACTGATCACGTGGCTATCATGCACTGATCACGTGGCTATCATGCACTGATCACGTGGCTGATCATGCACTGATCACGTGGCTATCATGCACTGATCACGTGACTGATCATGCACTGATCACGTGGCTGATCATGCACTGATCACGTGACTGATCATGCACTGATCACGTGACTGATCATGCACTGATCACGTGACTGATCATGCACTGATCACGTGGCTATCATGCACTACTCACGTGGCTGATCATGCAATGATCATGTAGCTACCATGTACTGGTCACGTGACTGATCATACACCCATCAGGTGACTGATCATGCACTGATCACGTGGCTATCATGCACTGATCACGTGGCTGATCATGCACTGATCACCTGCCTGGTCATGCACTGATCACGTGACAAATCATGCACTGATCACGTGGCTATCATGCACTGATCACGTGGCTGATCATGCACTGATCACGTGGCTGATCATGCACTGATACCGTGACTGAGCATGGACTGATCACATGACTATCATGTAGTGATCACGTGACTTAATGGCGCTGATCATGTGACTGATCATGCGCTGATCATGTTTGCTATCATACACTGATCATGTGCCTCTGGAGGCAATAAACAAAGAGCTGAGTAGGCACGAATCAAACAGTCAGCAGGCAATAATCATGGAACTCAGGTGTGAGGAATCATGCTGCTCAGCTGGCAATAATCAAGCAGCTGAGCAGGCAGGAATTACGCAGCACAGCTGGCAATTGTCAAGCAGATGACAGGCAGGAATCGTGCAGCTCAGCTGGCAATTGTCAAGCAGATGAGCAGACAGTAATCACGCAGCTCAGCAGGCCCAGATCACGTGACTGAGCATGCACTGTTCACGTGGCTGATCATACACTGATCACGTGACTGATCATGCACTGATCACGTGGCTATCATGCACTGATCACGTGGCTGATCATACACTGTTCACGTGTCTGACCATGCACTGATCACGTGGCTGATCATACACTGCTCACGTAACTGATCATGCACTGATCACGTGGCTGATCATGCACTGATCACGTGGCTATCATGCACTGATCACGTGGCTGATCATGCACTGATCACGTGACTGATCATGCACTGATCACTGGCTATCATGCACTCATCACTGGCTATCATGCACTGATCACGTGGCTGATCATGCACTGATCACGAGACTGATCATGCACTGATCACGTCTATATCATGCACTGATCACGTGACTGATCATGCACTGATCACGGATGATCATACACTGATCATGTGACTGATCATGCACTGATCACGTGGCTATCATGCACTGATCACGTGGCTGATCATGCAATGATCACGTAGCTACCATGTACTGTCACGTGACTGATCATGCACTGATCACGTAATTGATCATGCACTGATCACGTGACTGATCATGCACTGATCACGTGACTGATCATGCACTGATCACGTGACTGATCATGCACTGATCACGTGGCTATCATGCACTGATCACGTGGCTGATCATGCAATGATCACTAGCTATCATGTACTGGTCACGTGACTGATCATGCACTGATCACGTAATTGATCATGCACTGATCACGTGGCTGATCATGCACTGATCACGTGGCTGATCATGCACTGATCACGTGACTGATCATGCACTGATCACGTGACTGATCATGCACTGATCACGTGACTGATCATGCACTGATCACGTGCCTGATCATGCACTGATCACGTGACAAATCATGCACTGATCACATGGCTATCATGAACTGATCACGTGGCTGATCATGCACTGATCACGTGGCTGATCATGCACTGATACCGTGACTGAGCATGGACTGATCACATGACTATCATGTAGTGATCACGTGACTTAATGGCGCTGATCATGTGACTGATCATGCACTGATCATGTTTGCTATCATACACTGATCATGTGCCTCTGGAGGCAATAAACAAAGAGCTGAGTAGGCACGAATCAAACAGTCAGCAGGCAATAATCATGGAACTCAGCTGTGAGGAATCATGCTGCTCAGCTGGCAATAATCAAGCAGCTGAGCAGGCAGGAATTACGCAGCACAGCTGGCAATTGTCAAGCAGATGACAGGCAGGAATCGTGCAGCTCAGCTGGCAATTGTCAAGCAGATGAGCAGACAGTAATCACGCAGCTCAGCAGGCCCTGATCACGTGACTGAGCATGCACTGTTCACGTGGCTGATCATACACTGATCACGTGATGATCATGCACTGATCACTTGGATATCATGCACTGATCACGTGGCTGATCATACACTGTTCACGTGTCTGACCATGCACTGATCACGTGGCTGATCATACACTGCTCACGTAACTGATCATGCACTGATCACGTGGCTATCATGCACTGATCACGTGGCTGAACATGCACTGTTCACGTGGCTGATCACACACCTGTCACGTGACATATCATGCACTGATCACGTGGCACTCATGCACTGATCACGTGGCTGATCATACTCTGCTCACGTAACTCATCATGCACACATCACGTGGCTATCATGCACTGCTCACGTGGCTCGTCATGGAATGATCACGTAGCTACCATATACTGGTCACGTGACTGATCATGCACAGATCACGTAAATGATCATGCACTGTTCACGTGACTGATCATGTACTGATCACGTGACTGATCATGCACTGATCACGTGGCTATCATGCTCTGCTCACGTGGCTGATCATGCAATGATCACGTAGCAACCATGTACTGGTCACGTGACTGATCATGCACTGATCACGTAATTGATCATGCACTGATCACGTGGCTCATCATGCACTGATCACGTGGCTGATCACACATGTATCACGTGACTGATCATGCACTGATCACGTGGCTATCATGCACTGATCACGTGGCTATCATGCACTGATCACGTGGCTGATCATGCACTGATCACGTGGCTATCATGCACTGATCACGTGACTGATCATGCACTGATCACGTGGCTGATCATGCACTGATCACGTGACTATCATGCACTGATCACGTGACTGATCATGCACTGATCACGTGACTGATCATGCACTGATCACGTGGCTATCATGCACTGATCACGTGGCTGATCATGCACTGATCACGTAGCTACCATGTACTGATCACGTGACTGATCATGCACTGATCACGTGACTGATCATGCACTGATCACGTGGCTATCATGCACTGATCACGTGGCTGATCATGCACTGATCACGTGACTGATCATGCACTGATCATGACTGATCATGCACTGATCACGTGACTGATCATGCACTGATCACGTGGCTGATCATGCACTGATCACGTGGCTGATCATGCACTGATCATGTAGCTATCATGTACTGATCACGTGACTGATCATGCACTGATCACGTGACTGATCATGCACTGATCACGTGGCTGATCATGCACTGATCACGTGACTGATCATGCACTGATCACGTGACTGATCATGCACTGATCACGTGGCTATCATGCACTGATCACGTGGCTGATCATGCACTGATCACGTGGCTGATCATGCACTGATACGTGACTGATCATGCACTGATCACGTGACTATCATGCACTGATCACGTGGCTATCATGCACTATCACGTGGCTGATCATGCACTGATCACGTAGCTATCATGCACTGATCACGTGACTGATCATGCACTGATCACGTGACTGATCATGCACTGATCACGTGGCTATCATGCACTGATCACGTGACTGATCATGCACTGATCACGTCTATCATGCACTGATCACGTGACTGATCATGCACTGATCACGTGGATGATCATGCACTGATCATGTGACTGATCATGCACTGATCACGTGGCTGATCATGCACTGATCACGTGGCTGATCATGCACTGATCACGTGGCTATCATGCACTGATCACGTGGCTGATCATGCACTGATCACGTGGCTGATCATGCACTGATCACGTGACTGATCATGCACTGATCACGTGACTGATCATGCACTGATCACGTGACTGATCATGCACTGATCACGTGGCTATCATGCACTGATCACGTGGCTGATCATGCACTGATCACGTAGCTATCATGCACTGATCACGTGACTGATCATGCACTGATCACGTGACTGATCATGCACTGATCACGTGGCTATCATGCACTGATCACGTGGCTGATCATGCACTGATCACGTGGCTATCATGCACTGATCACGTGACTGATCATGCACTGATCACGTGACTGATCATGCACTGATCACGTGACTGATCATGCACTGATCACGTGGCTGATCATGCACTGATCACGTGACTGATCATGCACTGATCACGTGACTGATCATGCACTGATCACGTGACTGATCATGCACTGATCACGTGGCTATCATGCACTGATCACGTGGCTATCATGCACTGATCACGTGGCTGATCATGCACTGATCACGTAGCTATCATGCACTGATCACGTGACTGATCATGCACTGATCACGTGGCTGATCATGCACTGATCACGTGACTATCATGCACTGATCACGTGACTGATCATGCACTGATCACGTGACTGATCATGCACTGATCACGTGGCTATCATGCACTACTCACGTGGCTGATCATGCAATGATCATGTAGCTACCATGTACTGGTCACGTGACTGATCATACACCCATCAGGTGACTGATCATGCACTGATCACGTGGCTATCATGCACTGATCACGTGGCTGATCATGCACTGATCACGTGCCTGATCATGCACTGATCACGTGACTGATCATGCACTGATCACGTGGCTGATCATGCACTGATCACGTGGCTGATCATGCACTGATCACGTGGCTGATCATGCACTGATACCGTGACTGAGCATGGACTGATCACATGACTATCATGTAGTGATCACGTGACTTAATGGCGCTGATCATGTGACTGATCATGCACTGATCATGTTTGCTATCATACACTGATCATGTGCCTCTGGAGGCAATAAACAAAGAGCTGAGTAGGCACGAATCAAACAGTCAGCAGGCAATAATCATGGAACTCAGGTGTGAGGAATCATGCTGCTCAGCTGGCAATAATCAAGCAGCTGAGCAGGCAGGAATTACGCAGCACAGCTGGCAATTGTCAAGCAGATGACAGGCAGGAATCGTGCAGCTCAGCTGGCAATTGTCAAGCAGATGAGCAGACAGTAATCACGCAGCTCAGCAGGCCCAGATCACGTGACTGAGCATGCACTGTTCACGTGGCTGATCATACACTGATCACGTGACTGATCATGCACTGATCACGTGGCTATCATGCACTGATCACGTGGCTGATCATACACTGTTCACGTGTCTGACCATGCACTGATCACGTGGCTGATCATACACTGCTCACGTAACTGATCATGCACTGATCACGTGGCTGATCATGCACTGATCACGTGGCTGATCATGCACTGATCACGTGGCTGATCATGCACTGATCACGTGACTGATCATGCACTGATCACTGGCTATCATGCACTCATCACTGGCTATCATGCACTGATCACGTGGCTGATCATGCACTGATCACGTGACTGATCATGCACTGATCACGTCTATATCATGCACTGATCACGTGACTGATCATGCACTGATCACGTGGATGATCATGCACTGATCACGTGACTGATCATGCACTGATCACGTGGCTATCATGCACTGATCACGTGGCTGATCATGCAATGATCACGTAGCTACCATGTACTGGTCACGTGACTGATCATGCACTGATCACGTAATTGATCATGCACTGATCACGTGACTGATCATGCACTGATCACGTGGCTGATCATGCACTGATCACGTGACTGATCATGCACTGATCACGTGGCTATCATGCACTGCTCACGTGGCTGATCATGCACTGATCACGTAGCTACCATGTACTGGTCACGTGACTGATCATGCACTGATCACGTGACTGATCATGCACTGATCACGTGGCTGATCATGCACTGATCACGTGGCTGATCATGCACTGATCACGTGACTGATCATGCACTGATCACGTGACTGATCATGCACTGATCACGTGACTGATCATGCACTGATCACGTGCCTGATCATGCACTGATCACGTGACTGATCATGCACTGATCACATGGCTATCATGCACTGATCACGTGGCTGATCATGCACTGATCACGTGGCTGATCATGCACTGATACCGTGACTGAGCATGGACTGATCACATGACTATCATGTAGTGATCACGTGACTTAATGGCGCTGATCATGTGACTGATCATGCACTGATCATGTTTGCTATCATACACTGATCATGTGCCTCTGGAGGCAATAAACAAAGAGCTGAGTAGGCACGAATCAAACAGTCAGCAGGCAATAATCATGGAACTCAGCTGTGAGGAATCATGCTGCTCAGCTGGCAATAATCAAGCAGCTGAGCAGGCAGGAATTACGCAGCACAGCTGGCAATTGTCAAGCAGATGACAGGCAGGAATCGTGCAGCTCAGCTGGCAATTGTCAAGCAGATGAGCAGACAGTAATCACGCAGCTCAGCAGGCCCTGATCACGTGACTGAGCATGCACTGTTCACGTGGCTGATCATACACTGATCACGTGATGATCATGCACTGATCACTTGGATATCATGCACTGATCACGTGGCTGATCATACACTGTTCACGTGTCTGACCATGCACTGATCACGTGGCTGATCATACACTGCTCACGTAACTGATCATGCACTGATCACGTGGCTATCATGCACTGATCACGTGGCTGAACATGCACTGTTCACGTGGCTGATCACACACCTGTCACGTGACATATCATGCACTGATCACGTGGCACTCATGCACTGATCACGTGGCTGATCATACTCTGCTCACGTAACTCATCATGCACACATCACGTGGCTATCATGCACTGCTCACGTGGCTCGTCATGGAATGATCACGTAGCTACCATATACTGGTCACGTGACTGATCATGCACAGATCACGTAAATGATCATGCACTGTTCACGTGACTGATCATGTACTGATCACGTGACTGATCATGCACTGATCACGTGGCTATCATGCACTGCTCACGTGGCTGATCATGCAACGATCACGTAGCAACCATGTACTGGTCACGTGACTGATCATGCACTGATCACGTAATTGATCATGCACTGATCACGTGGCTCATCATGCACTGATCACGTGGCTGATCACACATGTATCACGTGACTGATCATGCACTGATCACGTGGCTATCATGCACTGATCACGTGGCTATCATGCACTGATCACGTGGCTGATCATGCACTGATCACGTGGCTATCATGCACTGATCACGTGACTGATCATGCACTGATCACGTGGCTGATCATGCACTGATCACGTGGCTGATCATGCACTGATCACGTGACTGATCATGCACTGATCACGTGACTGATCATGCACTGATCACGTGGCTATCATGCACTGATCACGTGGCTGATCATGCACTGATCACGTAGCTATCATGCACTGATCACGTGACTGATCATGCACTGATCACGTGACTGATCATGCACTGATCACGTGGCTATCATGCACTGATCACGTGGCTGATCATGCACTGATCACGTGCTGATCATGCACTGATCACGTGACTGATCATGCACTGATCACGTGACTGATCATGCACTGATCACGTGGCTATCATGCACTGATCACGTGGCTGATCATGCACTGATCATGTAGCTGATCATGCACTGATCACGTGACTGATCATGCACTGATCACGTGACTGATCATGCACTGATCACGTGGCTGATCATGCACTGATCACGTGACTGATCATGCACTGATCACGTGACTATCATGCACTGATCACATAGCTATCATGCACTGATCACGTGGCTGATCATGCACTGATCACGTGGCTGATCATGCACTGATCACGTGACTGATCATGCACTGATCACGTGACTATCATGCACTGATCACGTGGCTATCATGCACTGATCACGTGGCTGATCATGCACTGATCATGTAGCTACCATGCACTGATCACGTGACTGATCATGCACTGATCACGTGACTGATCATGCACTGATCACGTGGCTATCATGCACTGATCACGTGACTGATCATGCACTGATCACGTCTATATCATGCACTGATCACGTGACTGATCATGCACTGATCACGTGGATGATCATGCACTGATCACGTGACTGATCATGCACTGATCACGTGGCTGATCATGCACTGATCACGTGACTGATCATGCACTGATCACGTGACTGATCATGCACTGATCACGTGACTGATCATGCACTGATCACGTGGCTGATCATGCACTGATCACGTGGCTGATCATGCACTGATACCGTGACTGAGCATGGACTGATCACATGACTATCATGCACTGATCACGTGACTTAATGGCACTGATCATGTGACTGATCATGCGCTGATCATGTTTGCTATCATACACTGATCATGTGCCTCTGGAGGCAATAAACAAAGAGCTGAGTAGGCACGAATCAAACAGTCAGCAGGCAATAATCATGGAACTCAGGTGTGAGGAATCATGCTGCTCAGCTGGCAATAATCAAGCAGCTGAGCAGGCAGGAATTACGCAGCACAGCTGACAATTGTCAAGCAGATGACAGGCAGGAATCGTGCAGCTCAGCTGGCAATTGTCAAGCAGATGAGCAGACAGTAATCACGCAGCTCAGCAGGCCCTGATCACGTGACTGAGCATGCACTGTTCACGTGGCTGATCATCACTGATCACGTGACTGATCATGCACTGATCACGTGGCTATCATGCACTGATCACGTGGCTGATCATACACTGATCACGTGACTGATCATGCACTGATCACGTGGCTATCATGCACTGATCACGTGGCTGATCATGCACTGATCACGTGCTGATCATGCACTGATCACGTGGCTGATCATGCACTGATCACGTAACTGATCATGCACTGATCACGTGGCTGATCATGCACTGATCACGTGGCTATCATGCACTGATCACGTGGCTGATCATGCACTGATCACGTGACTGATCATGCACTGATCACTGGCTGATCATGCACTGATCACTGGCTATCATGCACTGATCACGTGGCTGATCATGCACTGATCACGTGACTGATCATGCACTGATCACGTCTATATCATGCACTGATCACGTGACTGATCATGCACTGATCACCGGCTGATCATGCACTGATCACGTGACTGATCATGCACTGATCACGTGGCTATCATGCACTGATCACGTGGCTGATCATGCAATGATCACGTGGCTACCATGTACTGGTCACGTGGCTGATCATGCACTGATCACGTGATTGATCATGCACTGATCACGTGACTGATCATGCACTGATCACGTGATCATGCACTGATCACGTGACTGATCATGCACTGATCACGTGGCTATCATGCACTGATCACGTGGCTGATCATGCACTGATCACGCGTATATCATGCACTGATCACGTGACTGATCATGCACTGATCACGCTGATCATGCACTGATCACGTGGCTGATCATGCACTGATCACGTGGCTGATCATGCACTGATCACGTGACTGATCATGCACTGATCACGTGACTGATCATGCACTGATCACGTGACTGATCATGCACTGATCACGTGGATCATGCACTGATCACGTGACTGATCATGCACTGATCACGTGGCTGATCATGCACTGATCACGTGGCTGATCATGCACTGATCACGTGGCTGATCATGCACTGATCACGTGACTGATCATGGACTGATCACATGACTATCATGTAGTGATCACGTGACTGATCATGCACTGATCATGTGACTGATCATGCACTGATCATGTGCATCATACACTATCATGTGGCTGAGGCATGCAATGAACATGAGCTACCATGTCAGGCAGTGAATAATCATACACTCAGCAGGTGAATAATCATGCACTGAGCAGGTGGAATCATGCAGCTGAGCACGGACTGATCAAGCACTGATCAGGCAGATATCATGCACTGCTGGCAATTGTCAAGCAGATGATCACGTGGATGATCAGACACTGATCACGTGACAGATCATGCACTGATCACGTGGCTGATCATGCACTGATCACGTGACTGAGCATGCACTGATCACGTGATATCATGCACTGATCACGTGATTAATGCTTGACTATGACTGATCATGCACTGATCACGTGGCTGATCATACACTGATCACGTGTCTGATGCAATACAGAGCTCACGTAGGCTGATCATACACTCAGCAGGCAATGATCATGGACTCACGTGGCAGAATCATGCACTGTCACGTGGCTGATCATGCACTGTCACGGCACTCATGCACTGATCACGTGGCATGTCATGCAGATCACAGGCTGATCGTGCACTCAGCTGGCATTGTCAACAGATGAGCAGACATAACACGTAGCTCATCATGCACTGATCACGTGACTGATCATGCACTGATCACGTGGCTGATCATACACTGATCACGTGACTGATCATGCACTGATCACGTGACTGATCATGCACTGATCACGTGACTGATCATGCACTGTTCACGGCTGATCATGCACTGATCACGTGGCTGATCATGCACTGCTCACGTGGCTGATCATGCACTGATCACGTGGCTGATCATGCACTGATCACGTGGCTATCATGCACTGATCACGTGGCTGATCATGCACTGATCACGTGACTGATCATGCACTGATCACGTGGCTATCATGCACTGATCACGTGGCTGATCATGCACTGATCACGTGGCTGATCATGCACTGATCACGTGGCTGATCACGTACTGATCACGCCTGATATCATGCACTGATCACGTGACTGATCATGCACTGATCACGTGGCTGATCATGCACTGATCACGTGACTGATCATGCACTGATCACGTGGCTGATCATGCACTGATCGTGCTGATCATGCACTGATCATGAGCTGATCATGCACTGATCACGTGACTGATCATGCACTGATCACGTGACTGATCATGCACTGATCACGTGGCTGATCATGCACTGATCACGTGGCTGATCATGCACTGATCACGTGACTGATCATGCACTGATCACGTGGCTGATCATGCACTGATCACGTGGACTGATCATGCACTGATCACGTGACTGATCATGCACTGATCACGTGGCTGATCATGCACTGATCACGTGGCTGATCATGCAACTGATCACGTAGCTACCATGCACTGGTCACGTGACTGATCATGCACTGATCACGTGACTGATCATGCACTGATCACGTGGCTGATCATGCACTGATCACGTGGCTGATCATGCACTGATCACGTGACTGATCATGCACTGATCACGTGGACTGATCATGCACTGATCACGTGCTATCATGCACTGATCACGTGGCTGATCATGCACTGATCACGTGGCTGTCATGCACTGATCACATGACTGATCATGCACTGATCACGTGGCTGATCATGCACTGATCACGTGGCTATCATGCTGACTCACGTGCCTGATCATGCAATGATCACGTAGCTACCATGTACTGGTCACGTGACTGATCATGCACTGATCACGTGACTGATCATGCACTGATCACGTGGCTATCATGCACTGTCACGTGGCTGATCATGCACTGATCACGTATCACTGTCACGTGACTGATCATGCACCTGATCAGGTGACTGATCATGCACTGATCACGTGGCTGATCATGCACTGATCACGTGGCTGATCATGCACTGATCACGTGACTGATCATGCACTGATCACGGACTGCCCATGCACTGATCACGTGCTGATCATGCACTGATCACGTGGCTGATCATGCACTGATCACGTGGCTGATCATGCACTGATACCGTGACTGAGCATGGACTGATCACATGACTATCATGTAGTGATCACGTGACTTAATGGCGCTGATCATGTGACTGATCATGCGCTGATCATGTTTGCTATCATACACTGATCATGTGCCTCTGGAGGCAATAAACAAAGAGCTGAGTAGGCACGAATCAAACAGTCAGCAGGCAATAATCATGGAACTCAGGTGTGAGGAATCATGCTGCTCAGCTGGCAATAATCAAGCAGCTGAGCAGGCAGGAATTACGCAGCACAGCTGGCAATTGTCAAGCAGATGACAGGCAGGAATCGTGCAGCTCAGCTGGCAATTGTCAAGCAGATGAGCAGACAGTAATCACGCAGCTCAGCAGGCCCTGATCACGTGACTGAGCATGCACTGTTCACGTGGCTGATCATACACTGATCACGTGATGATCATGCACTGATCACTTGGATATCATGCACTGATCACGTGGCTGACTCATACATCATTCACGTACTGACCATGCACTGATCACGTGGCTGATCATGCACTGCTCACGTGACTGATCATGCACTGATCACGTGGCTATCATGCACTGATCACGTGGCTGATCATGCACTGATCACGTGGCTGATCATGCACTGATCACGTGACAAATCATGCACTGATCACGTGCTGATCATGCACTGATCACGTGGCTGATCATGCACTGATCACGTGTCTGATCATGCACTGATCACTGGCTGATCACACTGATCACGTGACTGATCATGCACTGATCACGTGGCTGATCATGCACTGATCACGGCTGATCATGCACTGATCACATGGCTGATCATGCACTGTCATGTGACTATCATGCACTGATCACGTGGCATCATGCACTGATCACGTACTGATCATGCACTGATCACGTAACTGATCATACTGATCACGTGGCTATCATGCACTGATCACGTGGCTGATCATGCAATGATCACGTAGCTACCATATACTGATCACGTGACTGATCATGCACTGATCACGTGGCTGATCATGCACTGATCACGTGGACTGATCATGCACTGATCACGTGGCTGATCATCATGCACTCGACTCATGACTGATCATGCACTGATCACGTGGCTATCATGCACTGATCACGTGGCTGATCATGCACTGATCACGTGGCTGATCATGCACTGATCACGTGACTATCATGCACTGATCACGTGGCTGATCATGCACTGATCACGTGACTGATCATGCACTGATCACGTGACTGATCATGCACTGATCACGTGGCTGATCATGCACTGATCACGCAGCTACCATGTACTGGTCACATGACTGATCATGCACTGATCACGGCTGATCATGCACTGATCACGTGGCTTATCATGCATCATGTAGTGATCATGTGACTGATCATGTGACTGATCATGCACTGATCATCACACACTGATCATGCCTCTGGAGGCAATGAACAAAGAGCTGAGTAGGCAGGAATCAGTCAGCAGGCATAATCACTGGAACTCAGTGAAATCATGCTGCTCAGCTGGCAATAATCAAGCAGATGAGCAGGCAGGAATTACGCAGCACAGGTGGCAATTGTCAAGCAGATGACAGGCAGGAATCGTGCAGCTCAGCTGGCAATGTCAAGCAGATGAGCAGACAGTAATCACGCAGCTCAGCAGGCCCTGATCACGTGACTGATCATGCACTGTTCACGTGGCTGATCATGCACTGATCACGTGATCTGATCATGCACTGATCACGTGACTGATCATGCACTGATCACGTGGCTATCATGCACTGATCACGTGTCTGATCATGCACTGATCACGTGACTGATCATGCACTGATCACGTGCGCTATCATGCACTGATCACGTGCTGATACATGCACTGATCACGTGGCTGATCATGCACTGATCACGTGGCTGATCATGCACTGATCACGTGACTGATCATGCACTGATCACGTGGCTGATCATGCACTGATCACGGCTATCATGCACTGATCACGTGGCTGATCATGCACTGATCACGAGACTGATCATGTACTGGATCACGACTGATCATGCACTGATCATGACTGATCATGCACTGATCACGGCTGATCATGCACTGATCACGTGACTGATCATGCACTGATCACGTGGCTGATCATGCACTGATCACGTGACTGATCATGCACTGATCACGTAGCTATCATGCACTGGTCACGTGCTGATCATGCACTGATCACGTGGCTGATCATGCACTGATCACGTGCAGCTATCATGCACTGATCACGTGGCTGATCATGCACTGATCACGTGACTGATCATGCACTGATCACGTGGCTATCATGCACCTCACGTGGCTGATCATGCAATGATCACGTAGCTACATGCTGATCACGTGACTGATCATGCACTGATCACGTGACTGATCATGCACTGATCACGTGGCTATCATGCACTGATCACGGCTGATCATGCACTGATCACGTGGCTATCATGCACTGATCACGTGGCTGATCATGCACTGATCACGCTATCATGCACTGATCACGTGACTATCATGCACTGATCACGGCTGATCATGCACTGATCACCTGGCTGATCATGCACTGATCACGTGGCTGATCATGCACTGATCACGTGACTGATCATGCACTGATCACATGACTATCATGCACTGATCACGTGACTGATCATGCACTGATCACGTGACTGATCATGCACTGATCATGTTGGCTATCATACACTGATCATGTGCATCATGGACGCAATAAGCAAAGATGCTGGTCACATGGACTGATCATGCACTGATCACGTGACTGATCATGCACTGATCACGGCTATCATGCACTACTCACGGGCTGATCATGCCATGATGCGTAGCTACCATGTACAATCACGTGACTGATCATACACCCATCAGGGACTGATCATGCACTGATCACGTGATCATCATGCACTGATCACGCAGACTGATCATGCACTGATCACGCCTAGCATGCACTGATCACATGACTGCCCATGCACTGATCACGTGGATGATCATACACTGATCATGTGATGATCATGCACTGATCACGTGGCTGATCATGCACTGATACCGTGACTGAGCATGACTGATCGCACGATCATGCAGTGATCACGTGACTTAATGCATGCATGTGACTGATCATGCACTGATCATGTTTGCTATCACACTGATCATGTGCCTCTGGAGGCAATAAACAAAGAGCTGAGTAGGCACGAATCAAACAGTCAGCAGGCAATAATCATGGAACTGATCACGTGAGGAATCATGCTGCTCAGCTGGCAATAATCAAGCAGCTGAGCAGGCAGGAATTACGCAGCACAGCTGGCAATTGTCAAGCAGATGACAGGCAGGAATCTCAGCTCAGCTGGCAATTGTCAAGCAGATGAGCAGACAGTAATCACGCAGCTCAGCAGGCCCAGATCACGTGACTGAGCATGCACTGTTCACGTGGCTGATCATACACTGATCACGTGACTGATCATGCACTGATCACGTGGCTAACATGCACTGCTCACGTGGCTGATCATGCACTGATCACGTGTCTGACCATGCACTGATCACGTGGCTGATCATACACTGATCACGTAACTGATCATGCACTGATCACGTGGCTGATCATGCACTGATCACGTGGCTGATCATGCACTGTATCACGTGGCTGATCATGCACTGATCACGTGACTGATCATGCACTGATCACTGGCTATCATGCACTGATCACTGGCTATCATGCACTGATCACTGATCATGCACTGATCACGTGACTGATCATGCACTGATCACGTCTATATCATGCACTGATCACGTGACTGATCATGCACTGATCACGTGACTGATCATGCACTGATCACGTGACTGATCATGCACTGATCACGTGGCTATCATGCACTGCTCACGTGGCTGATCATGCACTGATCACGTAGCTACATGTACTGATCACGTGACTGATCATGCACTGATCACGTGACTGATCATGCACTGATCACGTGGCTGATCATGCACTGATCACGGCTGATCATGCACTGATCACGTGACTGATCATGCACTGATCACGTGCTATCATGCACTGATCACGTGGCTGATCATGCAATGATCACGTGGCTACCATGCACTGGTCACGTGACTGATCATGCACTGATCACGTAATTGATCATGCACTGACACGTGGCTGATCATGCACTGATCACGTGGCTGATCATCACTGATCACGTGACTGATCATGCACTGATCACGTGACTGATCCACTGATCACGTGGCTATCATGCACTGATCACGTGGCTGATCATGCACTGATCACGTGGCTGATCATGCACTGATCACGTGACTGATCATGCACTGATCACGTGACTGATCATGCACTGATCACGTGGCTATCATGCACTGATCACGTGGCTGATCATGCACTGATCACGTAGCTACCAACAGGTCACGTGACTGATCATGCACTGATCACGTGACTGATCATGCACTGATCACGTGGCTATCATGCACTATCACGTGGCTGATCATGCATGATGTAGCTACCATGTACTGTCACGTGACTGATCATACACTGATCAGGTGACTGATCATGCACTGATCACGTGGCTATCATGCACTGATCACGTGGCTGATCATGCACTGATCACGTGCCTGATCATGCACTGATCACGTGACTGATCATGCACTGATCACGTGGCTGATCATGCACTGATCACGTGGCTGATCATGCACTGATCACGTGGCTGATCATGCACTGATACCGTGACTGAGCATGGACTGATCACATGACTATGTAGTGATCACGTGACTTAATGGCGCTGATCATGTGACTGATCATGCACTGATCATGTTTGCTATCATACACTGATCATGTGCCTCTGGAGGCAATAAACAAAGAGCTGAGTAGGCACGAATCAAACAGTCAGCAGGCAATAATCATGGAACTCAGCTGTGAGGAATCATGCTGCTCAGCTGGCAATAATCAAGCAGCTGAGCAGGCAGGAATTACGCAGCACAGCTGGCAATTGTCAAGCAGATGAGCAGACAGTAATCACGCAGCTCAGCAGGCCCTGATCACGTGACTGAGCATGCACTGTTCACGCTGATCATACACTGATCACGTGATGATCATGCACTGATCACGTGGATATCATGCACTGATCACGTGGCTGATCATGCACTGATCACGTGTCTGATCATGCACTGATCACGTGGCTGATCATACACTGCTCACGTAACTGATCATGCACTGATCACGTGGCTATCATGCACTGATCACGTGGCTGATCATGCACTGATCACGTGGCTGATCACACACTGATCACGTGACTATCATGCACTGATCACGTGGGATCATGCACTGATCACGTGGCTGATCATACACTGATCACGAACTGATCATGCACTGATCACGTGGCTATCATGCACTGATCACGTGGCTGATCATGCACTGATCACGTGACTGATCATGCACTGATCACGTGGCTGATCATGCACTGATCACGTGACTGATCATGCACTGATCACGTGGCTGATCATGCACTGATCACGTGACTGATCATGCACTGATCACGTGGCTATCATGCACTGATCACGTGGCTGATCATGCACTGATCACGTAGCTACATACTGATCACGTGACTGATCATGCACTGATCACGTGGCTGATCATGCACTGATCACGTGACTGATCATGCACTGATCACGTGACTGATCATGCACTGATCACGTGGCTATCATGCACTGATCACGTGGCTGATCATGCACTGATCACGCCTGATCATGCACTGATCACATGACTGATCATGCACTGATCACGTGACTGATCATGCACTGATCACGTGGCTATCATGCACTACTCACGTGGCTGATCATGCAATGATCATGTAGCTACCATGTACAGGTCACGTGAATGATCATACACCCATCAGGTGACTGATCATGCACTGATCACGTGGCTATCATGCACTGATCACGTGACTGATCATGCACTGATCACGTCTATATCATGCACTGATCACATGACTGCCCATGCACTGATCACGTGGATGATCATACACTAATCATGTGACAGATCATGCACTGATCACGTGGCTGATCATGCACTGATACCGTGACTGAGCATGGACTGATCACATGACTATCATGTAGTGATCACGTGACTTAATGGCGCTGATCATGTGACTGATCATGCGCTGATCATGTTTGCTATCATACACTGATCATGTGCCTCTGGAGGCAATAAACAAAGAGCTGAGTAGGCACGAATCAAACAGTCAGCAGGCAATAATCATGGAACTCAGGTGTGAGGAATCATGCTGCTCAGCTGGCAATAATCAAGCAGCTGAGCAGGCAGGAATTACGCAGCACAGCTGGCAATTGTCAAGCAGATGACAGGCAGGAATCGTGCAGCTCAGCTGGCAATTGTCAAGCAGATGAGCAGACAGTAATCACGCAGCTCAGCAGGCCCAGATCACGTGACTGAGCATGCACTGTTCACGTGGCTGATCATACACTGATCACGTGACTGATCATGCACTGATCACGTGGCTATCATGCACTGATCACGTGGCTGATCATACACTGTTCACGTGTCTGACCATGCACTGATCACGTGGCTGATCATACACTGCTCACGTAACTGATCATGCACTGATCACGTGGCTGATCATGCACTGATCACGTGGCTGATCATGCACTGATCACGTGGCTGATGCACTGATCACGTGACTGATCATGCACTGATCACTGGCTATCATGCACTCATCACTGGCTATCATGCACTGATCACGTGGCTGATCATGCACTGATCACGTGACTGATCATGCACTGATCACGTCTATATCATGCACTGATCACGTGACTGATCATGCACTGATCACGGATGATCATGCACTGATCACGTGACTGATCATGCACTGATCACGTGGCTATCATGCACTGATCACGTGGCTGATCATGCAATGATCACGTAGCTACCATGTACTGATCACGTGACTGATCATGCACTGATCACGTAATTGATCATGCACTGATCACGTGACTGATCATGCACTGATCACGTGGCTGATCATGCACTGATCACGTGACTGATCATGCACTGATCACGTGGCTATCATGCACTGATCACGTGGCTGATCATGCAATGATCACGCTACCATGTACTGGTCACGTGACTGATCATGCACTGATCACGTGACTGATCATGCACTGATCACGTGGCTGATCATGCACTGATCACGTGGCTGATCACTGATCATGCACTGATCACGTGACTGATCATGCACTGATCACGTGACTGATCATGCACTGATCACGTGGCTGATCATGCACTGATCACGTGACTGATCATGCACTGATCATGGCTATCATGAACTGATCACGTGGCTGATCATGCACTGATCACGTGGCTGATCATGCACTGATACCGTGACTGAGCATGGACTGATCACATGACTATCATGTAGTGATCACGTGACTTAATGGCGCTGATCATGTGACTGATCATGCACTGATCATGTTTGCTATCATACACTGATCATGTGCCTCTGGAGGCAATAAACAAAGAGCTGAGTAGGCACGAATCAAACAGTCAGCAGGCAATAATCATGGAACTCAGCTGTGAGGAATCATGCTGCTCAGCTGGCAATAATCAAGCAGCTGAGCAGGCAGGAATTACGCAGCACAGCTGGCAATTGTCAAGCAGATGACAGGCAGGAATCGTGCAGCTCAGCTGGCAATTGTCAAGCAGATGAGCAGACAGTAATCACGCAGCTCAGCAGGCCCTGATCACGTGACTGAGCATGCACTGTTCACGTGGCTGATCATACACTGATCACGTGATGATCATGCACTGATCACTTGGATATCATGCACTGATCACGTGGCTGATCATACACTGTTCACGTGTCTGACCATGCACTGATCACGTGGCTGATCATACACTGCTCACGTAACTGATCATGCACTGATCACGTGGCTATCATGCACTGATCACGTGGCTGAACATGCACTGTTCACGTGGCTGATCACACACCTGTCACGTGACATATCATGCACTGATCACGTGGCACTCATGCACTGATCACGTGGCTGATCATACTCTGCTCACGTAACTGATCATGCACACATCACGTGGCTATCATGCACTGCTCACGTGGCTCGTCATGGAATGATCACGTAGCTACCATATACTGGTCACGTGACTGATCATGCACAGATCACGTAAATGATCATGCACTGTTCACGTGACTGATCATGTACTGATCACGTGACTGATCATGCACTGATCACGTGGCTATCATGCACTGCTCACGTGGCTGATCATGCAACGATCACGTAGCAACCATGTACTGGTCACGTGACTGATCATGCACTGATCACGTAATTGATCATGCACTGATCACGTGGCTCATCATGCACTGATCACGTGGCTGATCACACATGATCACGTGACTGATCATGCACTGATCACGTGGCTATCATGCACTGATCACGTGGCTATCATGCACTGATCACGTGGATATCATGCACTGATCACGTGGCTGATCACACGATCACATGACTGATCATGCACTGATCACGTGGCTATCATGCACTGATCACGTGGCTATCATGCACTGATCACGTGGCTGATCATGCACTGATCACGTAGCTACCATGTACTGATCACGTGACTGATCATGCACTGATCACGTAATTGATCATGCACTGATCACGTGACTGATCATGCACTGATCACGTGACTGATCATGCACTGATCACGTGACTGATCATGCACTGATCACGTGGCTATCATGCACTGATCATGTGGCTGATCATGCACTGATCACGTAGCTATCATGCACTGATCACGTGACTGATCATGCACTGATCACGTGACTGATCATGCACTGATCACGTGGCTGATCATGCACTGATCACGTGGCTGATCATGCACTGATCACGTGACTGATCATGCACTGATCACGTGACTGATCATGCACTGATCACGTGGCTATCATGCACTGATCACGTGGCTGATCATGCACTGATCACGTGGCTGATCATGCACTGATCACGTGACTGATCATGCACTGATCACGTGACTGATCATGCACTGATCACGTGCTGATCATGCACTGATCACGTGGCTGATCATGCACTGATCACGTGGCTGATCATGCACTGATCACGTGACTGATCATGCACTGATCACGTGACTGATCATGCACTGATCACGTGGCTATCATGCACTGATCACGTGGCTGATCATGCACTGATCACGTGCCTGATCATGCACTGATCACATGACTGATCATGCACTGATCACGTGACTGATCATGCACTGATCACGTGGCTATCATGCACTCACGTGGCTGATCATGCACTGATCACGTAGCTACATGCACTGATCACGTGACTGATCATGCACTGATCACGTGACTGATCATGCACTGATCACGTGGCTATCATGCACTGATCACGTGGCTGATCATGCACTGATCACGTGACTGATCATGCACTGATCACGTGACTGATCATGCACTGATCACGTGGCTATCATGCACTGATCACGTGGCTGATCATGCACTGATCACGTGGCTGATCATGCACTGATCACGTGACTGATCATGCACTGATCACGTGACTGATCATGCACTGATCACGTGGCTATCATGCACTACTCACGTGGCTGATCATGCAATGATCATGTAGCTACCATGTACTGGTCACGTGACTGATCATGCACTGATCACGTGACTGATCATGCACTGATCACGCTATATCATGCACTGATCACATGACTGCACTGATGCACTGGATGATCATACACTGATCATGTGACAGATCATGCACTGATCACGTGGCTGATCATGCACTGATACCGTGACTGAGCATGGACTGATCACATGACTATCATGTAGTGATCACGTGACTTAATGGCGCTGATCATGTGACTGATCATGCACTGATCATGTTTGCTATCATACACTGATCATGTGCCTCTGGAGGCAATAAACAAAGAGCTGAGTAGGCACGAATCAAACAGTCAGCAGGCAATAATCATGGAACTCAGGTGTGAGGAATCATGCTGCTCAGCTGGCAATAATCAAGCAGCTGAGCAGGCAGGAATTACGCAGCACAGCTGGCAATTGTCAAGCAGATGACAGGCAGGAATCGTGCAGCTCAGCTGGCAATTGTCAAGCAGATGAGCAGACAGTAATCACGCAGCTCAGCAGGCCCTGATCACGTGACTGAGCATGCACTGTTCACGTGGCTGATCATACACTGATCACGTGACTGATCATGCACTGATCACGTGGCTATCATGCACTGATCACGTGGCTGATCATACACTGATCACGTGTCTGATCATGCACTGATCACGTGGCTGATCATGCACTGATCACGTGGACTGATCACATCACTGATCATGCACTGATCACGTGGCTGATCATGCACTGATCACGTGGCTGATCATGCACTGATCACGTGGCTGATCATGCACTGATCACGTGACTGATCATGCACTGATCACTGGCTATCATGCACTCATTAACTGGCTATCATGCACTGATCACGTGGCTGATCATGCACTGATCACGTGACTGATCATGCACTGATCACGTCTATATCATGCACTGATCACGTGACTGATCATGCACTGATCACGTGGATGATCATGCACTGATGTGACTATCATGCACTGATCACGTGGCTATCATGCACTGATCACGTGCTGATCATGCACTGATCACGTAGCTTCATGCACTGATCACGTGAGCTGATCATGCACTGATCACGTGGCTGATCATGCACTGATCACGTGACTGATCATGCACTGATCACGTGACTGATCATGCACTGATCACGTGACTGATCATGCACTGATCACGTGGCTATCATGCACTGATCACGTGGCTGATCATGCACTGATCACGTAGCTGTCATGTACTGATCACGTGACTGATCATGCACTGATCACGTGACTGATCATGCACTGATCACGTGGCTGATCATGCACTGATCACGTGGCTGATCATGCACTGATCACGTGACTGATCATGCACTGATCACGTGACTGATCATGCACTGATCACGTGGCTATCATGCACTGATCACGTGGCTGATCATGCACTGATCACGTGCCTGATCATGCACTGATCACATGACTGATCATGCACTGATCACGTGACTGATCATGCACTGATCACGTGGCTATCATGCACTACTCACGTGGCTGATCATGCAATGATCATGTAGCTACCATGTACAGGTCACGTGACTGATCATACACCCATCAGGTGACTGATCATGCACTGATCACGTGGCTATCATGCACTGATCACGTGGCTGATCATGCACTGATCACGTGCTGATCATGCACTGATCACGTGACTGATCATGCACTGATCACGTGGCTGATCATGACTGATCACGTGACTGATCATGCACTGATCACGTGGCTGATCATGCACTGATACCGTGACTGAGCATGGACTGATCACATGACTATCATGTAGTGATCACGTGACTTAATGGCGCTGATCATGTGACTGATCATGCACTGATCATGTTTGCTATCATACACTGATCATGTGCCTCTGGAGGCAATAAACAAAGAGCTGAGTAGGCACGAATCAAACAGTCAGCAGGCAATAATCATGGAACTCAGCTGTGAGGAATCATGCTGCTCAGCTGGCAATAATCAAGCAGCTGAGCAGGCAGGAATTACGCAGCACAGCTGGCAATTGTCAAGCAGATGACAGGCAGGAATCGTGCAGCTCAGCTGGCAATTGTCAAGCAGATGAGCAGACAGTAATCACGCAGCTCAGCAGGCCCTGATCACGTGACTGAGCATGCACTGTTCACGTGGCTGATCATACACTGATCACGTGATGATCATGCACTGATCACTTGGATATCATGCACTGATCACGTGGCTGATCATACACTGTTCACGTGTCTGACCATGCACTGATCACGTGGCTGATCATACACTGCTCACGTAACTGATCATGCACTGATCACGTGGCTATCATGCACTGATCACGTGGCTGAACATGCACTGTTCACGTGGCTGATCACACACCTGTCACGTGACATATCATGCACTGATCACGTGGCACTCATGCACTGATCACGTGGCTGATCATACTCTGCTCACGTAACTCATCATGCACACATCACGTGGCTATCATGCACTGCTCACGTGGCTCGTCATGGAATGATCACGTAGCTACCATATACTGGTCACGTGACTGATCATGCATGATCACGTAAATGATCATGCACTGTTCACGTGACTGATCATGTACTGATCACGTGACTGATCATGCACTGATCACGTGGCTGATCATGCACTGATCACGTGGCTGATCATGCACTGATCACGTGGCTGATCATGCACTGATCACGTGACTGATCATGCACTGATCACATGACTGATCATGCACTGATCACGTGACTGATCATGCACTGATCACGTGGCTATCATGCACTGATCACGTGGCTGATCATGCACTGATCACGTGGCTATCATGCACTGATCACGGCTGATCATGCACTGATCACGTGA
This sequence comes from Bos javanicus, assembly GCF_032452875.1. Classification (NCBI taxonomy): domain Eukaryota; kingdom Metazoa; phylum Chordata; class Mammalia; order Artiodactyla; family Bovidae; genus Bos; species Bos javanicus. The sequence goes on along the minus strand of NW_026893744.1, from coordinate 121,405 downwards.
CTGATCATGCACTGATCACGTGGCTATCATGCACTGATCACGTGACTGATCATGCACTGATCACGTGGCTGATCATGCACTGATCAGTGGCTATCATGCACTGATCACGTGGCTGATCATGCACTGATCACGTGACTGATCATGCACTGATCACTGGCTATCATGCACTGATCACTGGCTGATCATGCACTGATCACGTGGCTGATCATGCACTGATCACGTGACTGATCATGCACTGATCACGTCTATATCATGCACTGATCACGTGACTGATCATGCACTGATCACGTGGATGATCATACACTGATCATGACTGATCATGCACTGATCACGTGGCTATCATGCACTGATCACGTGGCTGATCATGCACTGATCACGTAGCTATCATGCACTGATCACGTGACTGATCATGCACTGATCACGTGACTGATCATGCACTGATCACGTGACTGATCATGCACTGATCACGTGACTGATCATGCACTGATCACGTGGCTATCATGCACTGCTCACGTGGCTGATCATGCACTGATCACGTAGCTACCATGTACTGGTCACGTGACTGATCATGCACTGATCACGTAACTGATCATGCACTGATCACGTGGCTGATCATGCACTGATCACGTGGCTGATCACTGATCATGCACTGATCACGTGACTGATCATGCACTGATCACGTGACTGATCATGCACTGATCACGTGCCTGATCATGCACTGATCACGTGACTGATCATGCACTGATCACATGGCTATCATGAACTGATCACGTGGCTGATCATGCACTGATCACGTGGCTGATCATGCACTGATACCGTGACTGAGCATGGACTGATCACATGACTATCATGTAGTGATCACGTGACTTAATGGCGCTGATCATGTGACTGATCATGCACTGATCATGTTTGCTATCATACACTGATCATGTGCCTCTGGAGGCAATAAACAAAGAGCTGAGTAGGCACGAATCACAGTCAGCAGGCAATAATCATGGAACTCAGCTGTGAGGAATCATGCTGCTCAGCTGGCAATAATCAAGCAGCTGAGCAGGCAGGAATTACGCAGCACAGCTGGCAATTGTCAAGCAGATGACAGGCAGGAATCGTGCAGCTCAGCTGGCAATTGTCAAGCAGATGAGCAGACAGTAATCACGCAGCTCAGCAGGCCCTGATCACGTGACTGAGCATGCACTGTTCACGTGGCTGATCATACACTGATCACGTGATGATCATGCACTGATCACTTGGATATCATGCACTGATCACGTGGCTGATCATACACTGTTCACGTGTCTGACCATGCACTGATCACGTGGCTGATCATACACTGCTCACGTAACTGATCATGCACTGATCACGTGGCTATCATGCACTGATCACGTGGCTGAACATGCACTGTTCACGTGGCTGATCACACACCTGTCACGTGACATATCATGCACTGATCACGTGGCACTCATGCACTGATCACGTGGCTGATCATACACTGATCACGTAACTGATCATGCACACATCACGTGGCTATCATGCACTGCTCACGTGGCTGTCATGGAATGATCACGTGGCTACCATATACTGGTCACGTGACTGATCATGCACTGATCACGTAAATGATCATGCACTGTTCACGTGACTGATCATGTACTGATCACGTGACTGATCATGCACTGATCACGTGGCTATCATGCACTGCTCACGTGGCTGATCATGCAATGATCACGAGCAACCATGTACTGGTCACGTGACTGATCATGCACTGATCACGTAATTGATCATGCACTGATCACGTGGCTCATCATGCACTGATCACGTGGCTGATCACACATATCACGTGACTGATCATGCACTGATCACGTGGCTCTCATGCACTGATCACGTGGCTATCATGCACTGATCACGTGGATATCATGCACTGATCACGTGGCTGATCACACACGATCACGTGACTGATCATGCACTGATCACGTGGCTATCATGCACTGATCACGTGGCTATCATGCACTGATCACGTGGCTGATCATGCACTGATCACGTAGCTATCATGCACTGATCACGTGACTGATCATGCACTGATCACGAACTGATCATGCACTGATCACGTGACTGATCATGCACTGATCACGTGGCTGATCATGCACTGATCACGTGACTGATCATGCACTGATCACGTGGCTATCATGCACTGATCACGTGGCTGATCATGCAATGATCACGTGGCTACCATATACTGATCACGTGACTGATCATGCACTGATCACGTAACTGATCATGCACTGATCACGTGGCTGATCATGCACTGATCACGTGGCTGATCATGCACTGATCACGTGACTGATCATGCACTGATCACGTGACTGATCATGCACTGATCACGTGGCTATCATGCACTGATCACGTGGCTGATCATGCACTGATCACGTGGCTGATCATGCACTGATCACGTGACTGATCATGCACTGATCACGTGACTGATCATGCACTGATCACGTGGCTATCATGCACTGATCACGTGGCTGATCATGCACTGATCACGTGGCTGATCATGCACTGATCACGTGACTGATCATGCACTGATCACGTGGCTATCATGCACTGATCACGTGGCTGATCATGCACTGATCACGTGGCTGATCATGCACTGATCACGTGACTGATCATGCACTGATCACGTGACTGATCATGCACTGATCACGTGGCTATCATGCACTACTCACGTGGCTGATCATGCAATGATCATGTAGCTACCATGTACAGGTCACGTGAATGATCATACACCCATCAGGTGACTGATCATGCACTGATCACGTGGCTATCATGCACTGATCACGTGACTGATCATGCACTGATCACGTCTATATCATGCACTGATCACATGACTGCCCATGCACTGATCACGTGGATGATCATACACTGATCATGTGACAGATCATGCACTGATCACGTGGCTGATCATGCACTGATACCGTGACTGAGCATGGACTGATCACATGACTATCATGTAGTGATCACGTGACTTAATGGCGCTGATCATGTGACTGATCATGCTGATCATGTTTGCTATCATACACTGATCATGTGCCTCTGGAGGCAATAAACAAAGAGCTGAGTAGGCACGAATCAAACAGTCAGCAGGCAATAATCATGGAACTCAGGTGTGAGGAATCATGCTGCTCAGCTGGCAATAATCAAGCAGCTGAGCAGGCAGGAATTACGCAGCACAGCTGGCAATTGTCAAGCAGATGACAGGCAGGAATCGTGCAGCTCAGCTGGCAATTGTCAAGCAGATGAGCAGACAGTAATCACGCAGCTCAGCAGGCCCAGATCACGTGACTGAGCATGCACTGTTCACGTGGCTGATCATACACTGATCACGACTGATCATGCACTGATCACGTGGCTATCATGCACTGATCACGTGGCTGATCATACACTGTTCACGTGTCTGACCATGCACTGATCACGTGGCTGATCATACACTGCTCACGTAACTGATCATGCACTGATCACGTGGCTGATCATGCACTGATCACGTGGCTGATCATGCACTGATCACGTGGCTGATCATGCACTGATCACGTGACTGATCATGCACTGATCACTGGCTATCATGCACTGATTCACTGGCTATCATGCACTGATCACGTGGCTGATCATGCACTGATCACGTGACTGATCATGCACTGATCACGTCTATATCATGCACTGATCACGTGACTGATCATGCACTGATCACGGATGATCATGCACTGATCACGTGACTGATCATGCACTGATCACGTGGCTATCATGCACTGATCACGTGGCTGATCATGCACTGATCACGTAGCTACCATGTACTGGTCACGTGACTGATCATGCACTGATCACGTGATTGATCATGCACTGATCACGTGGACTGATCATGCACTGATCACGTGACTGATCATGCACTGATCACGTGACTGATCATGCACTGATCACGTGGCTATCATGCACTGCTCACGTGGCTGATCATGCAATGATCACGTGGCTACCATGTACTGGTCACGTGATGATCATGCACTGATCACGTGACTGATCATGCACTGATCACGTGGCTGATCATGCACTGATCACGTGGCTGATCACTGATCATGCACTGATCACGTGATGATCATGCACTGATCACGTGACTGATCATGCACTGATCACGCCTGGCTGATCATGCACTGATCACGTGACTGATCATGCACTGATCACATAGCTATCATGAACTGATCACGTGGCTGATCATGCACTGATCACGTGGCTGATCATGCACTGATACCGTGACTGAGCATGGACTGATCACATGACTATCATGTAGTGATCACGTGACTTAATGGCGCTGATCATGTGACTGATCATGCACTGATCATGTTTGCTATCATACACTGATCATGTGCCTCTGGAGGCAATAAACAAAGAGCTGAGTAGGCACGAATAACAGTCAGCAGGCAATAATCATGGAACTCAGCTGTGAGGAATCATGCTGCTCAGCTGGCAATAATCAAGCAGCTGAGCAGGCAGGAATTACGCAGCACAGCTGGCAATTGTCAAGCAGATGACAGGCAGGAATCGTGCAGCTCAGCTGGCAATTGTCAAGCAGATGAGCAGACAGTAATCACGCAGCTCAGCAGGCCCTGATCACGTGACTGAGCATGCACTGTTCACGTGGCTGATCATACACTGATCACGTGATGATCATGCACTGATCACTTGGATATCATGCACTGATCACGTGGCTGATCATACACTGTTCACGTGTCTGACCATGCACTGATCACGTGGCTGATCATACACTGCTCACGTAACTGATCATGCACTGATCACGTGGCTATCATGCACTGATCACGTGGCTGAACATGCACTGTTCACGTGGCTGATCACACACTGTCACGTGACATATCATGCACTGATCACGTGGCACTCATGCACTGATCACGTGGCTGATCATACTCTGCTCACGTAACTCATCATGCACACATCACGTGGCTATCATGCACTGCTCACGTGGCTCGTCATGGAATGATCACGTGGCTACCATATACTGGTCACGTGACTGATCATGCACAGATCACGTAAATGATCATGCACTGTTCACGTGACTGATCATGTACTGATCACGTGACTGATCATGCACTGATCACGTGGCTATCATGCACTGCTCACGTGGCTGATCATGCAACGATCACGTAGCAACCATGTACTGGTCACGTGACTGATCATGCACTGATCACGTAATTGATCCTGCACTGATCACGTGGCTCATCATGCACTGATCACGTGGCTGATCACACATGTATCACGTGACTGATCATGCACTGATCACGTGGCTATCATGCACTGATCACGTGGCTATCATGCACTGATCACGTGGATATCATGCACTGATCACGTGGCTGATCACACACGTATCACGTGACTGATCATGCACTGATCACGTGGCTATCATGCACTGATCACGTGGCTATCATGCACTGATCACGTGGCTGATCATGCACTGATCACGTGGCTATCATGCACTGATCACGTGACTGATCATGCACTGATCACGTGGCTGATCATGCACTGATCACGTGACTGATCATGCACTGATCACGTGACTGATCATGCACTGATCACGTGACTGATCATGCACTGATCACGTGGCTATCATGCACTGATCACGTGGCTGATCATGCACTGATCACGTAGCTATCACATACTGATCACGTGACTGATCATGCACTGATCACGTGATTGATCATGCACTGATCACGTGGCTGATCATGCACTGATCACGTGGCTGATCATGCACTGATCACGTGACTGATCATGCACTGATCACGTGACTGATCATGCACTGATCACGTGGCTATCATGCACTGATCACGTGGCTGATCATGCACTGATCACGTGACTGATCATGCACTGATCACGTGACTGATCATGCACTGATCACGTGACTGATCATGCACTGATCACGTGGCTATCATGCACTGATCACGTGGCTGATCATGCACTGATCACGTGACTGATCATGCACTGATCACGTGACTGATCATGCACTGATCACGTGGCTATCATGCACTGATCACGTGGCTGATCATGCACTGATCACGTGGCTGATCATGCACTGATCACGTGACTGATCATGCACTGATCACGTGACTGATCATGCACTGATCACGTGGCTATCATGCACTACTCACGTGGCTGATCATGCAATGATCATGTAGCTACCATGTACTGGTCACGTGAATGATCATACACCCATCAGGTGACTGATCATGCACTGATCACGTGGCTATCATGCACTGATCACGTGACTGATCATGCACTGATCACGTCTATATCATGCACTGATCACATGACTGCCCATGCACTGATCACGTGGATGATCATACACTAATCATGTGACAGATCATGCACTGATCACGTGGCTGATCATGCACTGATACCGTGACTGAGCATGGACTGATCACATGACTATCATGTAGTGATCACGTGACTTAATGGCGCTGATCATGTGACTGATCATGCGCTGATCATGTTTGCTATCATACACTGATCATGTGCCTCTGGAGGCAATAAACAAAGAGCTGAGTAGGCACGAATCAAACAGTCAGCAGGCAATAATCATGGAACTCAGGTGTGAGGAATCATGCTGCTCAGCTGGCAATAATCAAGCAGCTGAGCAGGCAGGAATTACGCAGCACAGCTGGCAATTGTCAAGCAGATGACAGGCAGGAATCGTGCAGCTCAGCTGGCAATTGTCAAGCAGATGAGCAGACAGTAATCACGCAGCTCAGCAGGCCCTGATCACGTGACTGAGCATGCACTGTTCACGTGGCTGATCATACACTGATCACGTGACTGATCATGCACTGATCACGTGGCTATCATGCACTGATCACGTGGCTGATCATACACTGTTCACGTGTCTGACCATGCACTGATCACGTGGCTGATCATACACTGCTCACGTAACTGATCATGCACTGATCACGTGGCTGATCATGCACTGATCACGTGGCTGATCATGCACTTCACGTGGCTGATCATGCACTGATCACGTGACTGATCATGCACTGATCACTGGCTATCATGCACTGATCACTGGCTATCATGCACTGATCACGTGGCTGATCATGCACTGATCACGTGACTGATCATGCACTGATCACGTCTATATCATGCACTGATCACATGACTGATCATGCACTGATCACGTGGATGATCATGCACTGATCACGTGACTGATCATGCACTGATCACGTGGCTATCATGCACTGATCACGTGGCTGATCATGCAATGATCACGTAGCTATCATGTACTGGTCACGTGACTGATCATGCACTGATCACGTAATTGATCATGCACTGATCACGTGACTGATCATGCACTGATCACGTGACTGATCATGCACTGATCACGTGACTGATCATGCACTGATCACGTGGCTATCATGCACTGATCACGTGGCTGATCATGCACTGATCACGTAGCTATCATGCACTGATCACGTGACTGATCATGCACTGATCACGTAATTGATCATGCACTGATCACGTGGCTGATCATGCACTGATCACGTGGCTGATCATGCACTGATCACGTGACTGATCATGCACTGATCACGTGACTGATCATGCACTGATCACGTGGCTATCATGCACTGATCACGTGGCTGATCATGCACTGATCACGTGCCTGATCATGCACTGATCACGTGACTGATCATGCACTGATCACGTGACTGATCATGCACTGATCACGTGGCTATCATGCACTGATCACGTGGCTGATCATGCACTGATCACGAAGCTACCATGTACTGGTCATGACTGATCATGCACTGATCACGTGACTGATCATGCACTGATCACGTGGCTATCATGCACTATCACGTGGCTGATCATGCAATGATCATGTAGCTACCATGTACTGGTCACGTGACTGATCATACACCATCAGGTGACTGATCATGCACTGATCACGTGGCTATCATGCACTGATCACGTGGCTGATCATGCACTGATCGTGCCTGATCATGCACTGATCACGTGACTGATCATGCACTGATCACGTGGCTATCATGCACTGATCACGTGGCTGATCATGCACTGATCACGTGGCTGATCATGCACTGATACCGTGACTGAGCATGGACTGATCACATGACTATCATGTAGTGATCACGTGACTTAATGGCGCTGATCATGTGACTGATCATGCACTGATCATGTTTGCTATCATACACTGATCATGTGCCTCTGGAGGCATAAACAAAGAGCTGAGTAGGCACGAATCAAACAGTCAGCAGGCAATAATCATGGAACTCAGCTGTGAGGAATCATGCTGCTCAGCTGGCAATAATCAAGCAGCTGAGCAGGCAGGAATTACGCAGCACAGCTGGCAATTGTCAAGCAGATGACAGGCAGGAATCGTGCAGCTCAGCTGGCAATTGTCAAGCAGATGAGCAGACAGTAATCACGCAGCTCAGCAGGCCCTGATCACGTGACTGAGCATGCACTGTTCACGTGGCTGATCATACACTGATCACGTGACTGATCATGCACTGATCACGTGGCTGATCATGCACTGATCACGTAACTGATCATGCACTGATCACGTGGCTATCATGCACTGATCACGTGGCTGATCATGCACTGATCACGTGGCTGATCACACACTGTCACGTGACATATCATGCACTGATCACGTGGCACTCATGCACTGATCACGTGGCTGATCATACTGCTCACGTAACTCATCATGCACACATCACGTGGCTATCATGCACTGATCACGTGGCTGATCATGGAATGATCACGTAGCTACATATACTGGTCACGTGACTGATCATGCACTGATCACGTAAATGATCATGCACTGATCACGTGACTGATCATGCACTGATCACGTGACTGATCATGCACTGATCACGTGGCTATCATGCACTGATCACGTGGCTGATCATGCACTGATCACGTGACTGATCATGCACTGATCACGTGACTGATCATGCACTGATCACGTGACTGATCATGCACTGATCACGTGGCTATCATGCACTATCACGTGGCTGATCATGCAATGATCACGTAGCTACCATGTACTGGTCACGTGACTGATCATGCACTGATCACGTGACTGATCATGCACTGATCACGTGGCTATCATGCACTGATCACGTGACTGATCATGCACTGATCACGTCTATATCATGCACTGATCACATGACTGCCCATGCACTGATCACGTGGATGATCATGCACTGATCACGTGACTGATCATGCACTGATCACGTGGCTGATCATGCACTGATACCGTGACTGATCATGGACTGATCACATGACTATCATGTAGTGATCACGTGACTTAATGCACTGATCATGTGGCTGATCATGCACTGAGCATATTTGCTATCATACACTGATCATGTGCCTCTGGAGGCAATAAACAAAGAGCTGAGAGGCACGAATCAAACAGTCAGCAGGCAATAATCATGGAACTCAGGTGTGAGGAATCATGCTGCTCAGCTGGCAATAATCAAGCAGCTGATCAGGCAGGAATTACGCAGCACAGCTGATAATTGTCAAGCAGATGACAGGCAGGAATCGTGCAGCTCAGCTGGCAATTGTCAAGCAGATGAGCAGACAGTAATCACGCAGCTCAGCAGGCCCTGATCACGTGACTGAGCATGCACTGTTCACGTGGCTGATCATACACTGATCACGTGACTGATCATGCACTGATCACGTGGCTATCATGCACTGATCACGTGGCTGATCATGCACTGATCACGTGTCTGATCATGCACTGATCACGTGACTGATCATGCACTGATCACGTGGCTGATCATGCACTGATCACGTGGCTGATCATGCACTGATCACGTGGCTGATCATGCACTGATACCGTGACTGAGCATGGACTGATCACATGACTATCATGTAGTGATCACGTGACTTAATGGCGCTGATCATGTGACTGATCATGCACTGATCATGTTTGCTATCATACACTGATCATGTGCTCTGGAGGCAATAAACAAAGAGCTGAGTAGGCACGAATCAAACAGTCAGCAGGCAATAATCATGGAACTCAGCTGTGAGGAATCATGCTGCTCAGCTGGCAATAATCAAGCAGCTGAGCAGGCAGGAATTACGCAGCACAGCTGGCAATTGTCAAGCAGATGACAGGCAGGAATCGTGCAGCTCAGCTGGCAATTGTCAAGCAGATGAGCAGACAGTAATCACGCAGCTCAGCAGGCCCTGATCACGTGACTGAGCATGCACTGTTCACGTGGCTGATCATACACTGATCACGTGATGATCATGCACTGATCACTTGGATATCATGCACTGATCACGTGGCTGATCATACACTGTTCACGTGTCTGACCATGCACTGATCACGTGGCTGATCATACACTGCTCACGTAACTGATCATGCACTGATCACGTGGCTATCATGCACTGATCACGTGGCTGAACATGCACTGTTCACGTGGCTGATCACACACCTGTCACGTGACATATCATGCACTGATCACGTGGCACTCATGCACTGATCACGTGGCTGATCATACTCTGCTCACGTAACTCATCATGCACACATCACGTGGCTATCATGCACTGCTCACGTGGCTCGTCATGGAATGATCACGTAGCTACCATATACTGGTCACGTGACTGATCATGCACTGATCACGTAAATGATCATGCACTGTTCACGTGACTGATCATGTACTGATCACGTGACTGATCATGCACTGATCACGTGGCTATCATGCACTGATCACGTGGCTGATCATGCACTGATCACGTGGCTAACATGCACTGATCACGTGACTGATCATGCACTGATCACGTGACTGATCATGCACTGATCACGTGGCTATCATGCACTGATCACGTGGCTGATCATGCACTGATCACGTGACTATCATGTACTGATCACGTGACTGATCATGCACTGATCACGTGGCTGATCATGCACTGATCACGTGGCTATCATGCACTGATCACGTGGCTGATCACACACGTATCACTGACTGATCATGCACTGATCACGTGACTGATCATGCACTGATCACGTGGCTGATCATGCACTGATCACGTGGCTGATCATGCACTGATCACGCATGCATGCACTGATCACGTGGCTGATCATGCACTGATCACGTGGCTATCATGCACTGATCACGTGACTGATCATGCACTGATCACGTGGCTGATCATGCACTGATCACGTGACTGATCATGCACTGATCACGTGACTGATCATGCACTGATCACGTGACTGATCATGCACTGATCACGTGGCTGATCATGCACTGATCACGTGGCTATCATGCACTGATCACGTGACTGATCATGCACTGATCACGAGCTATCATGCACTGATCACGTGACTGATCATGCACTGATCACGTGACTGATCATGCACTGATCACGTGGCTGATCATGCACTGATCACGTGGCTATCATGCACTGATCACGTGGCTATCATGCACTGATCACGTGGATGATCATGCACTGATCACGTGGCTGATCATGCACTGATCACGTGACTGATCATGCACTGATCACGTGACTGATCATGCACTGATCACGTGGCTGATCATGCAATGATCACACAGCTACATGCACTGATCACATGACTGATCATGCACTGATCACATAATTGACATGCACTGATCACTGGTTATCATGCATTGATCATGTGACTGATCATGTGCTGATCATGTTTGGTATCATACACTGATCATGTGCCTCTGGAGGCAATGAACAAGAGCTGAGTAGGCACGAATCAGTCAGCAGGCAATAATCATGGAACTCAGCTGTGAGGAATCATGCTGCTCAGCTGGCAATAATCAAGCAGATGAGCAGGCAGGAATTACGCAGCACAGGTGGCAATTGTCAAGGATGACAGGCAGGAATCGTGCAGCTCAGCTGGCAATTGTCAAGCAGATGAGCAGACAGTAATCACGCAGCTCAGCAGGCCCTGATCACGTGACTGAGCATGCACTGTTCACGTGGCTGATCACACACTGATCACGTGACTGATCATGCACTGATCACGTGACTGATCATGCACTGATCACGTGGCTATCATGCACTGATCACGTGGCTGATCATGCACTGATCACGGACTGATCATGCACTGATCACGGGCTATCATGCACTGATCACATGACTGATCATGCACTGATCACGTGGCTGATCATGCACTGATCACGTGACTGATCATGCACTGATCACGGACTGATCATGCACTGATCACGTGGCTGATCATGCACTGATCACGTGGCTATCATGCACTGATCACGTGGCTGATCATGCACTGATCACGTAGCTACCATGCACTGATCACGTGACTGATCATGCACTGATCACGTAACTGATCATGCACTGATCACGGCTGATCATGCACTGATCACGTGACTGATCATGCACTGATCACGTGACTGATCATGCACTGATCACGACTGATCATGCACTGATCACGTGGCTGATCATGCACTGATCACGTGGCTGATCATGCACTGATCACGTGGCTGATCATGCATGATCACGCAGCTACCATGTACTGGTCACATGACTGATCATGCACTGATCACGTGACTGATCATGCAGTGATCACGTGGCTATCATGCACTACTCACGTGGCTGATCATGCAATGATCATGTAGCTACCATGTACAGGTCACGTGAATGATCATACACCCATCAGGTGACTGATCATGCACTGATCACGTGGCTATCATGCACTGATCACGAGACTGATCATGCACTGATCACGTCTATATCATGCACTGATCACATGACTGCCCATGCACTGATCACGTGGATGATCATACACTAATCATGTGACAGATCATGCACTGATCACGTGGCTGATCATGCACTGATACCGTGACTGAGCATGGACTGATCACATGACTATCATGTAGTGATCACGTGACTTAATGGCGCTGATCATGTGACTGATCATGCGCTGATCATGTTTGCTATCATACACTGATCATGTGCCTCTGGAGGCAATAAACAAAGAGCTGAGTAGGCACGAATCAAACAGTCAGCAGGCAATAATCATGGAACTCAGGTGTGAGGAATCATGCTGCTCAGCTGGCAATAATCAAGCAGCTGAGCAGGCAGGAATTACGCAGCACAGCTGGCAATTGTCAAGCAGATGACAGGCAGGAATCGTGCAGCTCAGCTGGCAATTGTCAAGCAGATGAGCAGACAGTAATCACGCAGCTCAGCAGGCCCAGATCACGTGACTGAGCATGCACTGTTCACGTGGCTGATCATACACTGATCACGTGACTGATCATGCACTGATCACGTGGCTATCATGCACTGATCACGTGGCTGATCATGCACTGATCACGTGGCTGATCATACACTGATCACGTGACTGATCATGCACTGATCACTGGCTATCATGCACTGATCACGTGGCTATCATGCACTGATCACGGCTGATCATGCACTGATCACGACTGATCATGCACTGATCACGTCTATATCATGCACTGATCACGTGACTGATCATGCACTGATCACGTGGATGATCATGCACTGATCACGTGACTGATCATGCACTGATCACGTGGCTATCATGCACTGCTCACGTGGCTGATCATGCAATGATCACGTAGCTACCATGTACTGGTCACGTGACTGATCATGCACTGATCACGTAATTGATCATGCACTGATCACGTGCTGATCATGCACTGATCACGTGACTGATCATGCACTGATCACGTGACTGATCATGCACTGATCACGTGGCTATCATGCACTGATCATGTGGCTGATCATGCACTGATCACGGCTACCATGTACTGGTCATGGACTGATCATGCACTGATCACGTGACTGATCATGCACTGATCACGTGGCTGATCATGCACTGATCACGTGGCTGATCATGCACTGATCATGTGACTGATCATGCACTGATCACGTGACTGATCATGCACTGATCACGTGGACTGATCATGCACTGATCACTGCCTGATCATGCACTGATCACGTGACTGATCATGCACTGATCACATAGCTATCATGAACTGATCACGTGGCTGATCATGCACTGATCACGTGGCTGATCATGCACTGATACCGTGACTGAGCATGGACTGATCACATGACTATCATGTAGTGATCACGTGACTTAATGGCGCTGATCATGTGACTGATCATGCACTGATCATGTTTGCTATCATACACTGATCATGTGCCTCTGGAGGCAATAAACAAAGAGCTGAGTAGGCACGAATCAAACAGTCAGCAGGCAATAATCATGGAACTCAGCTGTGAGGAATCATGCTGCTCAGCTGGCAATAATCAAGCAGCTGAGCAGGCAGGAATTACGCAGCACAGCTGGCAATTGTCAAGCAGATGACAGGCAGGAATCGTGCAGCTCAGCTGGCAATTGTCAAGCAGATGAGCAGACAGTAATCACGCAGCTCAGCAGGCCCTGATCACGTGACTGAGCATGCACTGTTCACGTGGCTGATCATACACTGATCACGTGATGATCATGCACTGATCACTTGGATATCATGCACTGATCACGTGGCTGATCATACACTGTTCACGTGTCTGACCATGCACTGATCACGTGGCTGATCATACACTGCTCACGTAACTGATCATGCACTGATCACGTGGCTATCATGCACTGATCACGTGGCTGAACATGCACTGTTCACGTGGCTGATCACACACCTGTCACGTGACATATCATGCACTGATCACGTGGCACTCATGCACTGATCACGTGGCTGATCATACTCTGCTCACGTAACTCATCATGCACACATCACGTGGCTATCATGCACTGCTCACGTGGCTGTCATGGAATGATCACGTAGCTACCATATACTGGTCACGTGACTGATCATGCACAGATCACGTAAATGATCATGCACTGTTCACGTGACTGATCATGTACTGATCACGTGACTGATCATGCACTGATCACGTGGCTATCATGCTCTGCTCACGTGGCTGATCATGCAACGATCACGTAGCAACCATGTACTGGTCACGTGACTGATCATGCACTGATCACGTAATTGATCCTGCACTGATCACGTGGCTCATCATGCACTGATCACGTGGCTGATCACACATGTATCACGTGACTGATCATGCACTGATCACGCTATCATGCACTGATCACGTGGCTATCATGCACTGATCACGTGGATATCATGCACTGATCACGTGGCTGATCACACACGTATCACATGACTGATCATGCACTGATCACGTGGCTATCATGCACTGATCACGTGGCTATCATGCACTGATCACGGGCTGATCATGCAATGATCACGTGCTATCATGCACTGATCACGTGACTGATCATGCACTGATCACGAATTGATCATGCACTGATCACGTGACTGATCATGCACTGATCACGTGATGATCATGCACTGATCACGTGACTGATCATGCACTGATCACGTGGCTATCATGCACTGATCACGTGGCTGATCATGCACTGATCACGTAGCTATCATGCACTGATCACGTGACTGATCATGCACTGATCACGTGACTGATCATGCACTGATCACGTGGCTGATCATGCACTGATCACGTGGCTATCATGCACTGATCACGTGGCTGATCATGCACTGATCACGTGCTGATCATGCACTGATCACATGACTGATCATGCACTGATCACGTGACTGATCATGCACTGATCACGTGGCTATCATGCACTACTCACGTGGCTGATCATGCAATGATCATGTAGCTACCATGTACTGTCAGTGACTGATCATACACTGATCAGGTGACTGATCATGCACTGATCACGTGGCTATCATGCACTGATCACGTGGCTGATCATGCACTGATCACGTGCTGATCATGCACTGATCACGGACTGATCATGCACTGATCACGTGGCTGATCATGCACTGATCACGTGGCTGATCATGCACTGATCACGTGGCTGATCATGCACTGATCACGTGACTGATCATGCACTGATCACGTGACTATCATGCACTGATCACGTGGCTATCATGCACTGATCACGTGGCTGATCATGCACTGATCATGTAGCTATCATGCACTGATCACGTGACTGATCATGCACTGATCACGTGACTGATCATGCACTGATCACGTGGCTATCATGCACTGATCACGTGACTGATCATGCACTGATCACGTCTATATCATGCACTGATCACGTGACTGATCATGCACTGATCACGTGGATGATCATGCACTGATCACGTGACTGATCATGCACTGATCACGTGGCTGATCATGCACTGATCACGTGACTGATCATGCACTGTTCACGTGACTGATCATGCACTGATCACGTGACTGATCATGCACTGATCACGTGGCTATCATGCACTACTCACGTGGCTGATCATGCAATGATCATGTAGCTACCATGTACTGTCACGTGACTGATCATACACCCATCAGGTGACTGATCATGCACTGATCACGTGGCTATCATGCACTGATCACGTGGCTGATCATGCACTGATCACTGCCTGATCATGCACTGATCACGTGACTGATCATGCACTGATCACGTGGCTATCATGCACTGATCACGTGGCTGATCATGCACTGATCACGTGGCTGATCATGCACTGATACCGTGACTGAGCATGGACTGATCACATGACTATCATGTAGTGATCACGTGACTTAATGGCGCTGATCATGTGACTGATCATGCGCTGATCATGTTTGCTATCATACACTGATCATGTGCCTCTGGAGGCAATAAACAAAGAGCTGAGTAGGCACGAATCAAACAGTCAGCAGGCAATAATCATGGAACTCAGGTGTGAGGAATCATGCTGCTCAGCTGGCAATAATCAAGCAGCTGAGCAGGCAGGAATTACGCAGCACAGCTGGCAATTGTCAAGCAGATGACAGGCAGGAATCGTGCAGCTCAGCTGGCAATTGTCAAGCAGATGAGCAGACAGTAATCACGCAGCTCAGCAGGCCCTGATCACGTGACTGAGCATGCACTGTTCACGTGGCTGATCATACACTGATCACGTGACTGATCATGCACTGATCACGGCTATCATGCACTGATCACGTGGCTGATCATACACTGATCACGTGTCTGATCATGCACTGATCACGTGGCTGATCATACACTGCTCACGTAACTGATCATGCACTGATCACGTGGCTGATCATGCACTGATCACGTGGCTGATCATGCACTGATCACGTGGCTGATCATGCACTGATCACGTGACTGATCATGCACTGATCACTGGCTATCATGCACTGATCACTGGCTATCATGCACTGATCACGTGGCTGATCATGCACTGATCACGTGACTGATCATGCACTGATCACGTCTATATCATGCACTGATCACGTGACTGATCATGCACTGATCACGTGGATGATCATGCACTGATCACGTGATGATCATGCACTGATCACGTGGCTATCATGCACTGCTCATGCTGATCATGCACTGATCACGTGGCTACCATGCACTGATCACGTGACTGATCATGCACTGATCACGTGACTGATCATGCACTGATCACGTGACTGATCATGCACATGATCACGTGACTGATCATGCACTGATCACGTGACTGATCATGCACTGATCACGCACTGATCATGCACTGATCACGTGACTGATCATGCACTGATCACGTGACTGATCATGCACTGATCACGTGGCTATCATGCACTGATCACGTGGCTGATCATGCACTGATCACGTGGCTGATCATGCACTGATACCGTGACTGAGCATGGACTGATCACATGACTATCATGTAGTGATCACGTGACTTAATGGCGCTGATCATGTGACTGATCATGCACTGATCATGTTTGCTATCATACACTGATCATGTGCCTCTGGAGGCAATAAACAAAGAGCTGAGTAGGCACGAATCATACAGTCAGCAGGCAATAATCATGGAACTCAGCTGTGAGGAATCATGCTGCTCAGCTGGCAATAATCAAGCAGCTGAGCAGGCAGGAATTACGCAGCACAGCTGGCAATTGTCAAGCAGATGACAGGCAGGAATCGTGCAGCTCAGCTGGCAATTGTCAAGCAGATGAGCAGACAGTAATCACGCAGCTCAGCAGGCCCTGATCACGTGACTGAGCATGCACTGTTCACGTGGCTGATCATACACTGATCACGTGATGATCATGCACTGATCACTTGGATATCATGCACTGATCACGTGGCTGATCATACACTGTTCACGTGTCTGACCATGCACTGATCACGTGGCTGATCATACACTGCTCACGTAACTGATCATGCACTGATCACGTGGCTATCATGCACTGATCACGTGGCTGAACATGCACTGTTCACGTGGCTGATCACACACCTGTCACGTGACATATCATGCACTGATCACGTGGCACTCATGCACTGATCACGTGGCTGATCATACTCTGCTCACGTAACTGATCATGCACACATCACGTGGCTATCATGCACTGCTCACGGTCGTCATGGAATGATCACGTAGCTACCATATACTGGTCACGTGACTGATCATGCACAGATCACGTAAATGATCATGCACTGTTCACGTGACTGATCATGTACTGATCACGTGACTGATCATGCACTGATCACGTGGCTATCATGCTCTGCTCACGTGGCTGATCATGCAACGATCACGTAGCAACCATGTACTGGTCACGTGACTGATCATGCACTGATCACGTAATTGATCCTGCACTGATCACGTGGCTCATCATGCACTGATCACGGCTGATCACACATGTATCACGTGACTGATCATGCACTGATCACGTGCATCATGCACTGATCACGTGGCTATCATGCACTGATCACGTGGATATCATGCACTGATCACGTGGCTGATCACACACGATCACATGACTGATCATGCACTGATCACGTGGCTATCATGCACTGATCACGTGGCTATCATGCACTGATCACGTGGCTGATCATGCACTGATCACGAGCTACCATGCACTGATCACGTGACTGATCATGCACTGATCACGTAACTGATCATGCACTGATCACGTGACTGATCATGCACTGATCACGTGACTGATCATGCACTGATCACGTGACTGATCATGCACTGATCACGTGGCATCATGCACTGATCACGTGGCTGATCATGCACTGATCACGTAGCTACCATGCACTGATCACGTGACTGATCATGCACTGATCACGTGACTGATCATGCACTGATCACGTGGCTGATCATGCACTGATCACGTGGCTGATCATGCACTGATCACGTGACTGATCATGCACTGATCACGTGACTGATCATGCACTGATCACGTGGCTATCATGCACTGATCACGTGGCTGATCATGCACTGATCACGTGCTGATCATGCACTGATCACATGATCATCATGCACTGATCACGCACTGATCATGCACTGATCACGGCTATCATGCACTGATCACGTGGCTGATCATGCAATGATCACGTAGCTACCATGTACTGATCACGTGACTGATCATGCACTGATCACGTGACTGATCATGCACTGATCACGTGGCTATCATGCACTGATCACGTGGCTGATCATGCACTGATCACGTGACTGATCATGCACTGATCACGTGACTGATCATGCACTGATCACGTGGCTATCATGCACTGATCACGTGGCTGATCATGCACTGATCACGTGGCTGATCATGCACTGATCACGTGATGATCATGCACTGATCACGTGACTATCATGCACTGATCACGTGGCTATCATGCACTATCACGTGGCTGATCATGCACTGATCACGTAGCTACATGCACTGATCACGTGGCTGATCATGCACTGATCACGTGACTGATCATGCACTGATCACGTACATATCACACTGATCACTGATCATCACGACTTAGCATGGCACTGATCATGTGACTGACATGCACTGACTCACATGGCTATCATACACTGATCATGTGCCTCTGGAGGCAATAAACAAAGAGCTGAGTAGGCACGAATCAAACAGTCAGCAGGCAATAATCATGGAACTCAGGTGTGAGGAATCATGCTGCTCAGCTGGCAATAATCAAGCAGCTGAGCAGGCAGGAATTACGCAGCACAGCTGGCAATTGTCAAGCAGATGACAGGCAGGAATCGTGCAGCTCAGCTGGCAATTGTCAAGCAGATGAGCAGACAGTAATCACGCAGCTCAGCAGGCCCAGATCACGTGACTGAGCATGCACTGTTCACGTGGCTGATCATACACTGATCACGTGACTGATCATGCACTGATCACGTGGCTATCATGCACTGATCACGTGGCTGATCATACACTGTTCACGTGTCTGACCATGCACTGATCACGTGGCTGATCATACACTGCTCACGTAACTGATCATGCACTGATCACGTGGCTGATCATGCACTGATCAGTGGCTATCATGCACTGATCACGTGGCTGATCATGCACTGATCACGTGACTGATCATGCACTGATCACTGGCTATCATGCACTGATCACGTGGCTATCATGCACTGATCACGTGGCTGATCATGCACTGATCACAGACTGATCATGCACTGATCACGCCTATATCATGCACTGATCACATGACTGATCATGCACTGATCACGTGGATGATCATACACTGATCATGTGACTGATCATGCACTGATCACGTGGCTATCATGCACTGATCACGTGGCTGATCATGCACTGATCACGAGCTACCATGTACTGATCACGTGACTGATCATGCACTGATCACGTGACTGATCATGCACTGATCACGTGACTTATCATGCACTGATCACGTGAGTGATCATGCACTGATCACGTGACTGATCATGCACTGATCACGTGGCTATCATGCACTGATCACGTGGCTGATCATGCAATGATCACGTAGCTACCATGTACTGGTCACGTGACTGATCATGCACTGATCACGTGATTGATCATGCACTGATCACGTGGCTGATCATGCACTGATCACGTGGCTGATCATGCACTGATCACGTGACTGATCATGCACTGATCACGTGACTGATCATGCACTGATCACGTGCCTGATCATGCACTGATCACGTGACAAATCATGCACTGATCACATAGCTATCATGCACTGATCACCTGGCTGATCATGCACTGATCACGTGGCTGATCATGCACTGATACCGTGACTGAGCATGGACTGATCACATGACTATCATGTAGTGATCACGTGACTTAATGGCGCTGATCATGTGACTGATCATGCACTGATCATGTTTGCTATCATACACTGATCATGTGCCTCTGGAGGCAATAAACAAAGAGCTGAGTAGGCACGAATCAAACAGTCAGCAGGCAATAATCATGGAACTCAGCTGTGAGGAATCATGCTGCTCAGCTGGCAATAATCAAGCAGCTGAGCAGGCAGGAATTACGCAGCACAGCTGGCAATTGTCAAGCAGATGACAGGCAGGAATCGTGCAGCTCAGCTGGCAATTGTCAAGCAGATGAGCAGACAGTAATCACGCAGCTCAGCAGGCCCTGATCACGTGACTGAGCATGCACTGTTCACGTGGCTGATCATACACTGATCACGTGATGATCATGCACTGATCACTTGGATATCATGCACTGATCACGTGGCTGATCATACACTGTTCACGTGTCTGACCATGCACTGATCACGTGGCTGATCATACACTGCTCACGTAACTGATCATGCACTGATCACGTGGCTATCATGCACTGATCACGTGGCTGAACATGCACTGTTCACGTGGCTGATCACACACCTGTCACGTGACATATCATGCACTGATCACGTGGCACTCATGCACTGATCACGTGGCTGATCATACTCTGCTCACGTAACTATCATGCACACATCACGGCTATCATGCACTGCTCACGTGGCTGTCATGGAATGATCACATAGCTACCATATACTGGTCACGTGACTGATCATGCACAGATCACGTAAATGATCATGCACTGTTCACGTGACTGATCATGTACTGATCACGTGACTGATCATGCACTGATCACGTGGCTATCATGCTCTGCTCACGTGGCTGATCATGCAATGATCACGTAGCAACCATGTACTGGTCACGTGACTGATCATGCACTGATCACGAATTGATCCTGCACTGATCACGTGGCTCATCATGCACTGATCACGTGGCTGATCACATGTATCACGTGACTGATCATGCACTGATCACGGCTCTCATGCACTGATCACGTGGCTATCATGCACTGATCACGTGGATATCATGCACTGATCACGTGGCTGATCACACACGTATCACATGACTGATCATGCACTGATCACGTGGCTATCATGCACTGATCACGTGGCTATCATGCACTGATCACGTGGCTGATCATGCAATGATCACGTAGCTACCATGTACTGATCACGTGACTGATCATGCACTGATCACGAATTGATCATGCACTGATCGTGGTGACTGATCATGCACTGATCACGTGATGATCATGCACTGATCACGTGACTGATCATGCACTGATCACGTGGCTATCATGCACTGATCACGTGGCTGATCATGCACTGATCACGTAGCTACCATGCACTGATCACGTGACTGATCATGCACTGATCACGTAACTGATCATGCACTGATCACGTGGCTGATCATGCACTGATCACGTGGCTGATCATGCACTGATCACGTGACTGATCATGCACTGATCACGTGACTGATCATGCACTGATCACGTGGCTATCATGCACTGATCACGTGGCTGATCATGCACTGATCACGTGCTGATCATGCACTGATCACATGACTGATCATGCACTGATCACGTGACTGATCATGCACTGATCACGTGGCTATCATGCACTATCACGTGGCTGATCATGCAATGATCATGTAGCTACCATGTACTGTCACGTGACTGATCATACACTGATCACGTGACTGATCATGCACTGATCACGTGGCTATCATGCACTGATCACGTGGCTGATCATGCACTGATCACGTAGCTATGCACTGATCACGTGACTGATCATGCACTGATCACGTGACTGATCATGCACTGATCACGTGGCTATCATGCACTGATCACGTGGCTGATCATGCACTGATCATGTAGCTATCATGCACTGATCACTGATCATGCACTGATCACGTGACTGATCATGCACTGATCACGTGGCTGATCATGCACTGATCACGTGAACTGATCATGCACTGATCACGTGGCTGATCATGCACTGACTGTGGCTATGATCATGCACTGATCACTGGCTGATCATGCACTGATCACGGACTGATCATGCACTGATCACGTGGCTATCATGCACTGATCACTGGCTATCATGCACTGATCACGTGGCTGATCATGCACTGATCACGTGACTGATCATGCACTGATCACGTATCATGCACTGATCACATGACTGATCATGCACTGATCACGTGGCTGATCATACACTGATCATGTGACTGATCATGCACTGATCACGTGGCTATCATGCACTGATCACGTGGCTGATCATGCAATGATCACGAGCTACCATGCACTGATCACGTGACTGATCATGCACTGATCACGTAATTGATCATGCACTGATCACGTGACTGATCATGCACTGATCACGTGACTGATCATGCACTGATCACGACTGATCATGCACTGATCACGTGGCTATCATGCACTGATCACGTGGCTGATCATGCAATGATCACGTAGCTACCATGCACTGGTCACGTGACTGATCATGCACTGATCACGTAACTGATCATGCACTGATCACGTGGCTGATCATGCACTGATCACGTGGCTGATCATGCACTGATCACGTGACTGATCATGCACTGATCACGTGACTGATCATGCACTGATCACGTGGCTGATCATGCACTGATCAGTGGCTATCATGCACTGATCACGTGGCTGATCATGCACTGATCACGTGACTGATCATGCACTGATCACTGGCTATCATGCACTGATCACTGGCTATCATGCACTGATCACGTGGCTGATCATGCACTGATCACGTGACTGATCATGCACTGATCACGCTATATCATGCACTGATCACGTGACTGATCATGCACTGATCACGTGGATGATCATGCACTGATCACGTGACTGATCATGCACTGATCACGTGGCTATCATGCACTGATCACGTGGCTGATCATGCACTGATCACGTGGCTATCATGCACTGATCACGTGGCTGATCATGCACTGATCACGTGACTGATCATGCACTGATCACACTGATCATGCACTGATCACGTGACTGATCATGCACTGATCACGTGACTGATCATGCACTGATCACGTGGCTATCATGCACTGCTCACGTGGCTGATCATGCACTGATCACGTAGCTACCATGCACTGGTCACGTGACTGATCATGCACTGATCACGTGCTGATCATGCACTGATCATGGCTGATCATGCACTGATCACGTGGCTGATCATGCACTGATCACGTGACTGATCATGCACTGATCACGTGACTGATCATGCACTGATCACGTGCTGATCATGCACTGATCACGTGACTGATCATGCACTGATCACGTGGCTATCATGAACTGATCACGTGGCTGATCATGCACTGATCACGTGGCTGATCATGCACTGATACCGTGACTGAGCATGGACTGATCACATGACTATCATGTAGTGATCACGTGACTTAATGGCGCTGATCATGTGACTGATCATGCACTGATCATGTTTGCTATCATACACTGATCATGTGCCTCTGGAGGCAATAAACAAAGAGCTGAGTAGGCACGAATCAAACAGTCAGCAGGCAATAATCATGGAACTCAGCTGTGAGGAATCATGCTGCTCAGCTGGCAATAATCAAGCAGCTGAGCAGGCAGGAATTACGCAGCACAGCTGGCAATTGTCAAGCAGATGACAGGCAGGAATCGTGCAGCTCAGCTGGCAATTGTCAAGCAGATGAGCAGACAGTAATCACGCAGCTCAGCAGGCCCTGATCACGTGACTGAGCATGCACTGTTCACGTGGCTGATCATACACTGATCACGTGATGATCATGCACTGATCACTTGGATATCATGCACTGATCACGTGGCTGATCATACACTGTTCACGTGTCTGACCATGCACTGATCACGTGGCTGATCATACACTGCTCACGTAACTGATCATGCACTGATCACGTGGCTATCATGCACTGATCACGTGGCTGAACATGCACTGTTCACGTGGCTGATCACACACCTGTCACGTGACATATCATGCACTGATCACGTGGCACTCATGCACTGATCACGTGGCTGATCATACTCTGCTCACGTAACTCATCATGCACACATCACGTGGCTATCATGCACTGCTCACGTGGCTCGTCATGGAATGATCACGTAGCTACCATATACTGGTCACGTGACTGATCATGCACAGATCACGTAAATGATCATGCACTGTTCACGTGACTGATCATGTACTGATCACGTGACTGATCATGCACTGATCACGTGGCTATCATGCTCTGCTCACGTGGCTGATCATGCAATGATCACGTAGCAACCATGTACTGGTCACGTGACTGATCATGCACTGATCACGTAATTGATCCTGCACTGATCACGTGGCTCATCATGCACTGATCACGTGGCTGATCACACATGTATCACGTGACTGATCATGCACTGATCACGTGGCTTCATGCACTGATCACGTGGCTATCATGCACTGATCACGTGGATATCATGCACTGATCACGTGGCTGATCACACACGTATCACATGACTGATCATGCACTGATCACGTGGCTATCATGCACTGATCACGTGGCTATCATGCACTGATCACGTGGCTGATCATGCACTGATCACGTAGCTATCATGCACTGATCACGTGACTGATCATGCACTGATCACGATTGATCATGCACTGATCACGTGACTGATCATGCACTGATCACGTGACTGATCATGCACTGATCACGTGACTGATCATGCACTGATCACGTGGCTATCATGCACTGATCACGTGGCTGATCATGCACTGATCACGTAGCTACCATACTGATCACGTGACTGATCATGCACTGATCACGTGATTGATCATGCACTGATCATGGCTGATCATGCACTGATCACGTGGCTGATCATGCACTGATCACGTGACTGATCATGCACTGATCACGTGATCATGCACTGATCACGTGGCTATCATGCACTGATCACGTGGCTGATCATGCACTGATCACGTGCCTGATCATGCACTGATCACATGACTGATCATGCACTGATCACGTGACTGATCATGCACTGATCACGTGGCTATCATGCACTGATCACGTGGCTGATCATGCAATGATCACGTAGCTACCATGTACTGGTCACGTGACTGATCATGCACTGATCACGTGACTGATCATGCACTGATCACGTGGCTATCATGCACTGATCACGTGGCTGATCATGCACTGATCACTGCTATCATGCACTGTCACGTGACTGATCATGCACTGATCACGTGACTGATCATGCACTGATCACGTGGCTATCATGCACTGATCACGTGGCTGATCATGCACTGATCACGTAGCTATCATGCACTGATCACGTGACTGATCATGCACTGATCACGTGACTGATCATGCACTGATCACGTGGCTGATCATGCACTGATCACGTGACTGATCATGCACTGATCACGTGGCTGATCATGCACTGATCACGTGGCTATCATGCACTGATCACGTGGCTGATCATGCACTGATCACGTGACTGATCATGCACTGATCACTGGCTATCATGCACTGATCACTGGCTATCATGCACTGATCACGTGGCTGATCATGCACTGATCACGTGACTGATCATGCACTGATCACGTGGCTATCATGCACTGATCACGTGACTGATCATGCACTGATCACGTGGATGATCATGCACTGATCATGGCTGATCATGCACTGATCACGTGGCTATCATGCACTGATCACGTGGCTGATCATGCACTGATCACGTAGCTACCATGCACTGATCACGTGACTGATCATGCACTGATCACGTAATTGATCATGCACTGATCACGTGACTGATCATGCACTGATCACGTGACTGATCATGCACTGATCACGTGACTGATCATGCACTGATCACGTGGCTATCATGCACTGATCACGTGGCTGATCATGCACTGATCACGTAGCTACCATGTACTGTCACGTGACTGATCATGCACTGATCACGTGACTGATCATGCACTGATCACGTGGCTGATCATGCACTGATCACGTGGCTGATCATGCACTGATCACGTGACTGATCATGCACTGATCACGTGACTGATCATGCACTGATCACGTGACTGATCATGCACTGATCACCTGCCTGATCATGCACTGATCACGTGACTGATCATGCACTGATCACATGGCTATCATGAACTGATCACGTGGCTGATCATGCACTGATCACGTGGCTGATCATGCACTGATACCGTGACTGAGCATGGACTGATCACATGACTATCATGTAGTGATCACGTGACTTAATGGCGCTGATCATGTGACTGATCATGCACTGATCATGTTTGCTATCATACACTGATCATGTGCCTCTGGAGGCAATAAACAAAGAGCTGAGTAGGCACGAATCAAACAGTCAGCAGGCAATAATCATGGAACTCAGCTGTGAGGAATCATGCTGCTCAGCTGGCAATAATCAAGCAGCTGAGCAGGCAGGAATTACGCAGCACAGCTGGCAATTGTCAAGCAGATGACAGGCAGGAATCGTGCAGCTCAGCTGGCAATTGTCAAGCAGATGAGCAGACAGTAATCACGCAGCTCAGCAGGCCCTGATCACGTGACTGAGCATGCACTGTTCACGTGGCTGATCATACACTGATCACGTGATGATCATGCACTGATCACTTGGATATCATGCACTGATCACGTGGCTGATCATACACTGTTCACGTGTCTGACCATGCACTGATCACGTGGCTGATCATACACTGCTCACGTAACTGATCATGCACTGATCACGTGGCTATCATGCACTGATCACGTGGCTGAACATGCACTGTTCACGTGGCTGATCACACACCTGTCACGTGACATATCATGCACTGATCACGTGGCACTCATGCACTGATCACGTGGCTGATCATACTCTGCTCACGTAACTCATCATGCACACATCACGTGGCTATCATGCACTGCTCACGTGGCTCGTCATGGAATGATCACATAGCTACCATATACTGGTCACGTGACTGATCATGCACAGATCACGTAAATGATCATGCACTGTTCACGTGACTGATCATGTACTGATCACGTGACTGATCATGCACTGCTCACGTGGCTGATCATGCAACGATCACGTAGCAACCATGTACTGGTCACGTGACTGATCATGCACTGATCACGTAATTGATCATGCACTGATCACGTGGCTCATCATGCACTGATCACGTGGCTGATCACACATGTATCACGTGACTGATCATGCACTGATCACGTGGCTATCATGCACTGATCACGTGGCTATCATGCACTGATCACGTGGATATCATGCACTGATCACGTGGCTGATCACACACGTATCACATGACTGATCATGCACTGATCACGTGGCTATCATGCACTGATCACGTGGCTATCATGCACTGATCACGTGGCTGATCATGCAATGATCACGTAGCTACCATGTACTGGTCACGTGACTGATCATGCACTGATCACGTAACTGATCATGCACTGATCACGTGACTGATCATGCACTGATCACGTGACTGATCATGCACTGATCACGTGACTGATCATGCACTGATCACGTGGCTATCATGCACTGATCACGTGGCTGATCATGCACTGATCACGTCTACCATCATACTGATCACGTGACTGATCATGCACTGATCACGTGATTGATCATGCACTGATCACGTGGCTGATCATGCACTGATCACGTGGCTGATCATGCACTGATCACGTGACTGATCATGCACTGATCACGTGACTGATCATGCACTGATCACGTGGCTATCATGCACTGATCACGTGGCTGATCACGCACTGATCACGTGCACTCACATGACTGATCACACTGATCATGCACTGATCACGTGACTGATCATGCACTGATCACGTGGCTATCATGCACTACTCACGTGGCTGATCATGCAATGATCATGTAGCTACCATGTACTGGTCAGTGACTGATCATACACCCATCAGGTGACTGATCATGCACTGATCACGTGGCTATCATGCACTGATCACGTGGCTGATCATGCACTGATCACGTGCCTGGTCATGCACTGATCACGTGACTGATCATGCACTGATCACGTGGCTATCATGCACTGATCACGTGGCTGATCATGCACTGATCACGTGGCTGATCATGCACTGATACCGTGACTGAGCATGGACTGATCACATGACTATCATGTAGTGATCACGTGACTTAATGGCACTGATCATGTGACTGATCATGCACTGATCATGTTTGCTATCATACACTGATCATGTGCCTCTGGAGGCACAAAAGAGCTGAGTAGGCACGAATCAAACAGTCAGCAGGCAATAATCATGGAACTCAGGTGTGAGGAATCATGCTGCTCAGCTGGCAATAATCAAGCAGCTGAGCAGGCAGGAATTACGCAGCACAGCTGACAATTGTCAAGCAGATGACAGGCAGGAATCGTGCAGCTCAGCTGGCAATTGTCAAGCAGATGAGCAGACAGTAATCACGCAGCTCAGCAGGCCCTGATCACGTGACTGAGCATGCACTGTTCACGTGGCTGATCATACACTGATCACGTGACTGATCATGCACTGATCACGTGGCTATCATGCACTGATCACGTGGCTGATCATACACTGATCACGTAACTGATCATGCACTGATCACGTGGCTATCATGCACTGATCACGTGGCTGATCATGCACTGATCACGTGGCTGATCATGCACTGATCACGTGGCTGATCATGCACTGATCACGTGACTGATCATGCACTGATCACGTGGCTGATCATGCACTGATCACGTGGCTATCATGCACTGATCACGTGGCTGATCATGCACTGATCACGTGACTGATCATGCACTGATCACTGGCTATCATGCACTGATCACTGGCTATCATGCACTGATCACGTGGCTGATCATGCACTGATCACGTGACTGATCATGCACTGATCACGTATATCATGCACTGATCACATGACTGATCATGCACTGATCACGTGGATGATCATGCACTGATCACGTGACTGATCATGCACTGATCACGTGGCTATCATGCACTGATCACGTGGCTGATCATGCACTGATCACGTAGCTATCATGCACTGATCACGTGACTGATCATGCACTGATCACGTGGCTGATCATGCACTGATCACGTGACTTATCATGCACTGATCACGTGACTGATCATGCACTGATCACGTGACTGATCATGCACTGATCACGTGGCTATCATGCACTATCACGTGGCTGATCATGCAATGATCATGTAGCTACCATGTACTGTCACGTGACTGATCATACACCCATCAGGTGACTGATCATGCACTGATCACGTGGCTATCATGCACTGATCACGTGGCTGATCATGCACTGATCACGTGCCTGATCATGCACTGATCACGTGACTGATCATGCACTGATCACGTGGCTGATCATGCACTGATCACGTGGCTGATCATGCACTGATCACGTGGCTGATCATGCACTGATACCGTGACTGAGCATGGACTGATCACATGACTATCATGTAGTGATCACGTGACTTAATGGCGCTGATCATGTGACTGATCATGCACTGATCATGTTTGCTATCATACACTGATCATGTGCCTCTGGAGGCAATAAACAAAGAGCTGAGTAGGCACGAATCAAACAGTCAGCAGGCAATAATCATGGAACTCAGGTGTGAGGAATCATGCTGCTCAGCTGGCAATAATCAAGCAGCTGAGCAGGCAGGAATTACGCAGCACAGCTGGCAATTGTCAAGCAGATGACAGGCAGGAATCGTGCAGCTCAGCTGGCAATTGTCAAGCAGATGAGCAGACAGTAATCACGCAGCTCAGCAGGCCCAGATCACGTGACTGAGCATGCACTGTTCACGTGGCTGATCATACACTGATCACGTGACTGATCATGCACTGATCACGTGGCTATCATGCACTGATCACGTGGCTGATCATACACTGTTCACGTGTCTGACCATGCACTGATCACGTGGCTGATCATACACTGCTCACGTAACTGATCATGCACTGATCACGTGGCTGATCATGCACTGATCACGTGGCTATCATGCACTGATCACGTGGCTGATCATACACTGATCACGTGACTGATCATGCACTGATCATCTGGCTATCATGCACTCATTCACTGGCTATCATGCACTGATCACGTGGCTGATCATGCACTGATCACGTGACTGATCATGCACTGATCACGTCTATATCATGCACTGATCACGTGACTGATCATGCACTGATCACGTGGATGATCATACACTGATCATGTGACTGATCATGCACTGATCACGTGGCTATCATGCACTGCTCACGTGGCTGATCATGCAATGATCACGTAGCTACCATGTACTGGTCACGTGACTGATCATGCACTGATCACGTAATTGATCATGCACTGATCACGTGACTGATCATGCACTGATCACGTGACTGATCATGCACTGATCACGTGACTGATCATGCACTGATCACGTGGCTATCATGCACTGCTCACGTGGCTGATCATGCAATGATCACGTAGCTACCATGTACTGGTCACGTGACTGATCATGCACTGATCACGTGACTGATCATGCACTGATCACGTGGCTGATCATGCACTGATCACGTGGCTGATCATGCACTGATCACGTGACTGATCATGCACTGATCACGTGACTGATCATGCACTGATCACGTGACTGATCATGCACTGATCACCTGCCTGATCATGCACTGATCACGTGACTGATCATGCACTGATCACATAGCTATCATGCACTGATCACGTGGCTGATCATGCACTGATCACGTGGCTGATCATGCACTGATACCGTGACTGAGCATGGACTGATCACATGACTATCATGTAGTGATCACGTGACTTAATGGCGCTGATCATGTGACTGATCATGCACTGATCATGTTTGCTATCATACACTGATCATGTGCCTCTGGAGGCAATAAACAAAGAGCTGAGTAGGCACGAATCAAACAGTCAGCAGGCAATAATCATGGAACTCAGCTGTGAGGAATCATGCTGCTCAGCTGGCAATAATCAAGCAGCTGAGCAGGCAGGAATTACGCAGCACAGCTGGCAATTGTCAAGCAGATGACAGGCAGGAATCGTGCAGCTCAGCTGGCAATTGTCAAGCAGATGAGCAGACAGTAATCACGCAGCTCAGCAGGCCCTGATCACGTGACTGAGCATGCACTGTTCACGTGGCTGATCATACACTGATCACGTGATGATCATGCACTGATCACTTGGATATCATGCACTGATCACGTGGCTGATCATACACTGTTCACGTGTCTGACCATGCACTGATCACGTGGCTGATCATACACTGCTCACGTAACTGATCATGCACTGATCACGTGGCTATCATGCACTGATCACGTGGCTGAACATGCACTGTTCACGTGGCTGATCACACACCTGTCACGTGACATATCATGCACTGATCACGTGGCACTCATGCACTGATCACGTGGCTGATCATACTCTGCTCACGTAACTCATCATGCACACATCACGTGGCTATCATGCACTGCTCACGTGGCTCGTCATGGAATGATCACGTAGCTACCATATACTGGTCACGTGACTGATCATGCACAGATCACGTAAATGATCATGCACTGTTCACGTGACTGATCATGTACTGATCACGTGACTGATCATGCACTGATCACGTGGCTATCATGCTCTGCTCACGTGGCTGATCATGCAACGATCACGTAGCAACCATGTACTGGTCACGTGACTGATCATGCACTGATCACGTAATTGATCCTGCACTGATCACGTGGCTCATCATGCACTGATCACGTGGCTGATCACACATGTATCACGTGACTGATCATGCACTGATCACGTGGCTATCATGCACTGATCACGTGGCTATCATGCACTGATCACGTGGCTGATCACACGTATCACATGACTGATCATGCACTGATCACGTGGCTATCATGCACTGATCACGTGGCTATCATGCACTGATCACGTGGCTGATCATGCAATGATCACGTAGCTACCATGTACTGGTCACGTGACTGATCATGCACTGATCACGTGATTGATCATGCACTGATCACGTGACTGATCATGCACTGATCACGTGGACTGATCATGCACTGATCACGTGACTGATCATGCACTGATCACGTGGCTATCATGCACTGCTCACGTGGCTGATCATGCACTGATCACGTAGCTACCATGCACTGATCACGTGAC
The DNA here is from genome assembly GCF_032452875.1 of Bos javanicus. Lineage (NCBI taxonomy): Eukaryota > Metazoa > Chordata > Mammalia > Artiodactyla > Bovidae > Bos > Bos javanicus. Next base: position 87,912 of record NW_026893744.1, on the reverse strand, counting down.
TGATCATGCACTGATCACGTAACTGATCATGCACTGATCACGTGGCTGATCATGCACTGATCACGTGGCTGATCATGCACTGATCACGTGACTGATCATGCACTGATCACGTGACTGATCATGCACTGATCACGTGGCTATCATGCACTGATCACGTGGCTGATCATGCACTGATCACGTGCTGATCATGCACTGATCACATGACTGATCATGCACTGATCACGTGACTGATCATGCACTGATCACGTGACTGATCATGCACTGATCACGTGGCTATCATGCACTATCACGTGGCTGATCATGCAATGATCATGTAGCTACCATGTACCAGTCAGTGACTGATCATACACTGATCAGGTGACTGATCATGCACTGATCACGTGGCTATCATGCACTGATCACGTGGCTGATCATGCACTGATCACCTGCCTGGTCATGCACTGATCACGTGACAAATCATGAACTGATCACGTAGCTATCATGCACTGATCACGTGGCTGATCATGCACTGATCACGTGGCTGATCATGCACTGATACGTGACTGATCATGCACTGATCACATGACTATCATGCACTGATCACGTGGCTATCATGCACTATCACGTGGCTGATCATGCACTGATCATGTAGCTACCATGCACTGATCACGTGACTGATCATACACTGATCACGTGACTGATCATGCACTGATCACGTGGCTATCATGCACTGATCACGTGACTGATCATGCACTGATCACGGCTATATCATGCACTGATCACGTGACTGATCATGCACTGATCACGTGGCTGATCATGCACTGATCACGTGACAGATCATGCACTGATCACGTGGCTGATCATGCACTGATCACGTGACTGATCATGCACTGATCACGTGACTGATCATGCACTGATCACGTGACTGATCATGCACTGATCACGTGGCTATCATGCACTGATCACGTGGCTGATCATACACTGATCACGTGACTGATCATGCACTGATCACGTGGCTGATCATGCACTGATCACGTGACTGATCATGCACTGATCACGTGGCTGATCATGCACTGATCACGTGGCTATCATGCACTGATCACGTGGCTGATCATGCACTGATCACGTGACTGATCATGCACTGATCACTGGCTATCATGCACTGATCACTGGCTATCATGCACTGATCACGTGGCTGATCATGCACTGATCACGAACTGATCATGCACTGATCACGTCTATATCATGCACTGATCACGTGACTGATCATGCACTGATCACGTGGATGATCATGCACTGATCATGTGACTGATCATGCACTGATCACGTGGCTATCATGCACTGATCACGTGGCTGATCATGCACTGATCACGTAGCTATCATGCACTGATCACGTGACTGATCATGCACTGATCACGTAACTGATCATGCACTGATCACGTGACTGATCATGCACTGATCACGGACTGATCATGCACTGATCACGTGACTGATCATGCACTGATCACGTGGCTATCATGCACTGCTCACGTGGCTGATCATGCAATGATCACGTAGCTACCATGTACTGGTCACGTGACTGATCATGCACTGATCACGTAATGATCATGCACTGATCACGTGGCTGATCATGCACTGATCACGTGGCTGATCATGCACTGATCACGTGACTGATCATGCACTGATCACGTGACTGATCATGCACTGATCACCTGCCTGATCATGCACTGATCACGTGACTGATCATGCACTGATCACATAGCTATCATGAACTGATCACGTGGCTGATCATGCACTGATCACGTGGCTGATCATGCACTGATACCGTGACTGAGCATGGACTGATCACATGACTATCATGTAGTGATCACGTGACTTAATGGCGCTGATCATGTGACTGATCATGCACTGATCATGTTTGCTATCATACACTGATCATGTGCCTCTGGAGGCAATAAACAAAGAGCTGAGTAGGCACGAATCAAACAGTCAGCAGGCAATAATCATGGAACTCAGCTGTGAGGAATCATGCTGCTCAGCTGGCAATAATCAAGCAGCTGAGCAGGCAGGAATTACGCAGCACAGCTGGCAATTGTCAAGCAGATGACAGGCAGGAATCGTGCAGCTCAGCTGGCAATTGTCAAGCAGATGAGCAGACAGTAATCACGCAGCTCAGCAGGCCCTGATCACGTGACTGAGCATGCACTGTTCACGTGGCTGATCATACACTGATCACGTGATGATCATGCACTGATCACTTGGATATCATGCACTGATCACGTGGCTGATCATACACTGTTCACGTGTCTGACCATGCACTGATCACGTGGCTGATCATACACTGCTCACGTAACTGATCATGCACTGATCACGTGGCTATCATGCACTGATCACGTGGCTGAACATGCACTGTTCACGTGGCTGATCACACACCTGTCACGTGACATATCATGCACTGATCACGTGGCACTCATGCACTGATCACGTGGCTGATCATACTCTGCTCACGTAACTCATCATGCACACATCACGTGGCTATCATGCACTGCTCACGTGGCTCGTCATGGAATGATCACGTAGCTACCATATACTGGTCACGTGACTGATCATGCACAGATCACGTAAATGATCATGCACTGTTCACGTGACTGATCATGTACTGATCACGTGACTGATCATGCACTGATCACGTGGCTATCATGCTCTGCTCACGTGGCTGATCATGCAACGATCACGTAGCAACCATGTACTGGTCACGTGACTGATCATGCACTGATCACGTAATTGATCCTGCACTGATCACGTGGCTCATCATGCACTGATCACGTGGCTGATCACACATGTATCACGTGACTGATCATGCACTGATCACGTGGCTCATGCACTGATCACGTGGCTATCATGCACTGATCACGTGGCTGATCACACACGATCATGACTGATCATGCACTGATCACGTGGCTATCATGCACTGATCACGTGGCTATCATGCACTGATCACGTGGCTGATCATGCAATGATCACGTAGCTACCATGTACTGATCACGTGACTGATCATGCACTGATCACGTAATTGATCATGCACTGATCACGTGACTGATCATGCACTGATCACGTGGTGATCATGCACTGATCACGTGACTGATCATGCACTGATCACGTGGCTATCATGCACTGATCACGTGGCTGATCATGCACTGATCACGTAGCTATCATGCACTGATCACGTGACTGATCATGCACTGATCACGTGATTGATCATGCACTGATCACGTGGCTGATCATGCACTGATCACGTGGCTGATCATGCACTGATCACGTGACTGATCATGCACTGATCACGTGACTGATCATGCACTGATCACGTGGCTATCATGCACTGATCACGTGGCTGATCATGCACTGATCACGTGCCTGATCATGCACTGATCACATGACTGATCATGCACTGATCACGTGACTGATCATGCACTGATCACGTGGCTATCATGCACTATCACGTGGCTGATCATGCAATGATCATGTAGCTACCATGTACCAGTCAGTGACTGATCATACACTGATCACGTGACTGATCATGCACTGATCACGTGGCTATCATGCACTGATCACGTGGCTGATCATGCACTGATCACGTGCCTGATCATGCACTGATCACGTGACTGATCATGCACTGATCACGTGGCTATCATGCACTGATCACGTGGCTGATCATGCACTGATCACGTGGCTGATCATGCACTGATACGTGACTGATCATGCACTGATCACGTGACTATCATGCACTGATCACGTGGCTATCATGCACTGATCACGTGGCTGATCATGCACTGATCATGTAGCTATCATGCACTGATCACGTGACTGATCATGCACTGATCACGTGACTGATCATGCACTGATCACGTGGCTATCATGCACTGATCACGTGACTGATCATGCACTGATCACGTCTATATCATGCACTGATCACGTGACTGATCATGCACTGATCACGTGGCTGATCATGCACTGATCACGTGACTGATCATGCACTGATCACGTGGCTGATCATGCACTGATCACGTGACTGATCATGCACTGATCACGTGGCTGATCATGCACTGATCACGTGGCTGATCACACTGATCACGTGACTGATCATGCACTGATCACGTGGCTATCATGCACTGATCACGTGGCTGATCATGCACTGATCACGTGGCTATCATGCACTGATCACGTGGCTGATCATGCACTATCACGTGACTGATCATGCACTGATCACGTGGCTATCATGCACTGATCACGTGGCTATCATGCACTGATCACGTGGCTGATCATGCACTGATCACGCTATCATGCACTGATCACGTGACTGATCATGCACTGATCACGTAATTGATCATGCACTGATCACGTGACTGATCATGCACTGATCACGTGACTGATCATGCACTGATCACGTGACTGATCATGCACTGATCACGTGGCTATCATGCACTGATCACGTGGCTGATCATGCACTGATCACGTAGCTACCATGCACTGATCACGTGACTGATCATGCACTGATCACGTAATTGATCATGCACTGATCACGTGGCTGATCATGCACTGATCACGTGGCTGATCATGCACTGATCACGTGACTGATCATGCACTGATCACGTGACTGATCATGCACTGATCACGTGGCTATCATGCACTGATCACGTGGCTGATCATGCACTGATCACGTGACTGATCATGCACTGATCACGTGACTGATCATGCACTGATCACGTGACTGATCATGCACTGATCACGTGGCTATCATGCACTGATCACGTGGCTGATCATGCAATGATCACGTAGCTACCATGTACTGATCACGTGACTGATCATGCACTGATCACGTGACTGATCATGCACTGATCACGTGGCTATCATGCACTGATCACGTGGCTGATCATGCACTGATCACGTGCCTGATCATGCACTGATCACGTGACTGATCATGCACTGATCACGTGGCTATCATGCACTGATCACGTGGCTGATCATGCACTGATCACGTGGCTGATCATGCACTGATCACGTGACTGATCATGCACTGATCACGTGACTGATCATGCACTGATCACGTGGCTATCATGCACTGATCACGTGGCTGATCATGCACTGATCATGTAGCTATCATGCACTGATCACGTGACTGATCATGCACTGATCACGTGACTGATCATGCACTGATCACGTGGCTATCATGCACTGATCACGTGACTGATCATGCACTGATCACGTCTATATCATGCACTGATCACATGACTGATCATGCACTGATCACGTGGCTGATCATGCACTGATCACGTGACTGATCATGCACTGATCACGTGGCTGATCATGCACTGATCACGTGACTGATCATGCACTGATCACGTGGACTGATCATGCACTGATCACGTGACTGATCATGCACTGATCACGTGGCTATCATGCACTACTCACGTGGCTGATCATGCAATGATCATGTAGCTACCATGTACTGGTCACGTGACTGATCATACACCCATCAGGTGACTGATCATGCACTGATCACGTGGCTATCATGCACTGATCACGTGGCTGATCATGCACTGATCACTGCCTGGTCATGCACTGATCACGTGACTGATCATGCACTGATCACGTGGCTGATCATGCACTGATCACGTGGCTGATCATGCACTGATCACGTGGCTGATCATGCACTGATACCGTGACTGAGCATGGACTGATCACATGACTATCATGTAGTGATCACGTGACTTAATGGCGCTGATCATGTGACTGATCATGCGCTGATCATGTTTGCTATCATACACTGATCATGTGCCTCTGGAGGCAATAAACAAAGAGCTGAGTAGGCACGAATCAAACAGTCAGCAGGCAATAATCATGGAACTCAGGTGTGAGGAATCATGCTGCTCAGCTGGCAATAATCAAGCAGCTGAGCAGGCAGGAATTACGCAGCACAGCTGGCAATTGTCAAGCAGATGACAGGCAGGAATCGTGCAGCTCAGCTGGCAATTGTCAAGCAGATGAGCAGACAGTAATCACGCAGCTCAGCAGGCCCAGATCACGTGACTGAGCATGCACTGTTCACGTGGCTGATCATACACTGATCACGTGACTGATCATGCACTGATCACGTGGCTATCATGCACTGATCACGTGGCTGATCATACACTGTTCACGTGTCTGACCATGCACTGATCACGTGGCTGATCATACACTGCTCACGTAACTGATCATGCACTGATCACGTGGCTGATCATGCACTGATCACGTGGCTATCATGCACTGATCACGTGGCTGATCATGCACTGATCACGTGACTGATCATGCACTGATCACTGGCTATCATGCACTGATTCACTGGCTATCATGCACTGATCACGTGGCTGATCATGCACTGATCACGTGACTGATCATGCACTGATCACGTCTATATCATGCACTGATCACGTGACTGATCATGCACTGATCACGTGGATGATCATGCACTGATCATGTGATGATCATGCACTGATCACGTGGCTATCATGCACTGCTCACGTGGCTGATCATGCACTGATCACGTAGCTACCATGTACTGGTCACGTGACTGATCATGCACTGATCACGTGGCTGATCATGCACTGATCACGTGACTGATCATGCACTATCACGTGGCTGATCATGCACTGATCACGTGACTGATCATGCACTGATCACGTGACTGATCATGCACTGATCACGTGACTGATCATGCACTGATCACCTGCCTGATCATGCACTGATCACGTGACTGATCATGCACTGATCACATGGCTATCATGCACTGATCACGTGGCTGATCATGCACTGATCACGTGGCTGATCATGCACTGATACCGTGACTGAGCATGGACTGATCACATGACTATCATGTAGTGATCACGTGACTTAATGGCGCTGATCATGTGACTGATCATGCACTGATCATGTTTGCTATCATACACTGATCATGTGCCTCTGGAGGCAATAAACAAAGAGCTGAGTAGGCACGAATCAAACAGTCAGCAGGCAATAATCATGGAACTCAGCTGTGAGGAATCATGCTGCTCAGCTGGCAATAATCAAGCAGCTGAGCAGGCAGGAATTACGCAGCACAGCTGGCAATTGTCAAGCAGATGACAGGCAGGAATCGTGCAGCTCAGCTGGCAATTGTCAAGCAGATGAGCAGACAGTAATCACGCAGCTCAGCAGGCCCTGATCACGTGACTGAGCATGCACTGTTCACGTGGCTGATCATACACTGATCACGTGATGATCATGCACTGATCACTTGGATATCATGCACTGATCACGTGGCTGATCATACACTGTTCACGTGTCTGACCATGCACTGATCACGTGGCTGATCATACACTGCTCACGTAACTGATCATGCACTGATCACGTGGCTATCATGCACTGATCACGTGGCTGAACATGCACTGTTCACGTGGCTGATCACACACCTGTCACGTGACATATCATGCACTGATCACGTGGCACTCATGCACTGATCACGTGGCTGATCATACTCTGCTCACGTAACTCATCATGCACACATCACGTGGCTATCATGCACTGCTCACGTGGCTGTCATGGAATGATCACGTAGCTACCATATACTGGTCACGTGACTGATCATGCACAGATCACGTAAATGATCATGCACTGTTCACGTGACTGATCATGCACTGATCACGTGACTGATCATGCACTGATCACGTGGCTATCATGCTCTGCTCACGTGGCTGATCATGCAACGATCACGTAGCAACCATGTACTGGTCACGTGACTGATCATGCACTGATCACGTAATTGATCATGCACTGATCACGTGGCTCATCATGCACTGATCACGTGGCTGATCACACATGTATCACGTGACTGATCATGCACTGATCACGTGGCTATCATGCACTGATCACGTGGCTATCATGCACTGATCACGTGGATATCATGCACTGATCACGTGGCTGATCACACACTGATCACATGACTGATCATGCACTGATCACGTGGCTATCATGCACTGATCACGTGGCTATCATGCACTGATCACGTGGCTGATCATGCAATGATCACGTAGCTATCATGCACTGATCACGTGACTGATCATGCACTGATCACGTAATTGATCATGCACTGATCACGTGACTGATCATGCACTGATCACGTGACTGATCATGCACTGATCACGTGACTGATCATGCACTGATCACGTGGCTATCATGCACTACTCACGTGGCTGATCATGCAATGATCATGTAGCTACCATGTACTGTCACGTGACTGATCATACACCCATCAGGTGACTGATCATGCACTGATCACGTGGCTATCATGCACTGATCACGTGGCTGATCATGCACTGATCACGTGCCTGATCATGCACTGATCACGTGACTGATCATGCACTGATCACGTGGCTATCATGCACTGATCACGTGGCTGATCATGCACTGATCACGTGGCTGATCATGCACTGATACCGTGACTGAGCATGGACTGATCACATGACTATCATGTAGTGATCACGTGACTTAATGGCGCTGATCATGTGACTGATCATGCGCTGATCATGTTTGCTATCATACACTGATCATGTGCCTCTGGAGGCAATAAACAAAGAGCTGAGTAGGCACGAATCAAACAGTCAGCAGGCAATAATCATGGAACTCAGGTGTGAGGAATCATGCTGCTCAGCTGGCAATAATCAAGCAGCTGAGCAGGCAGGAATTACGCAGCACAGCTGATAATTGTCAAGCAGATGACAGGCAGGAATCGTGCAGCTCAGCTGGCAATTGTCAAGCAGATGAGCAGACAGTAATCACGCAGCTCAGCAGGCCCAGATCACGTGACTGAGCATGCACTGTTCACGTGGCTGATCATACACTGATCACGTGACTGATCATGCACTGATCACGTGGCTATCATGCACTGATCACGTGGCTGATCATACACTGTTCACGTGTCTGACCATGCACTGATCACGTGGCTGATCATACACTGCTCACGTAACTGATCATGCACTGATCACGTGGCTGATCATGCACTGATCAGTGGCTGATCATGCACTGATCACGTGGCTGATCATACACTGATCACGTGACTGATCATGCACTGATCACTGGCTATCATGCACTGATCACTGGCTATCATGCACTGATCACGTGGCTGATCATGCACTGATCACGTGACTGATCATGCACTGATCACGTCTATATCATGCACTGATCACGTGACTGATCATGCACTGATCACGTGGATGATCATGCACTGATCACGTGACTGATCATGCACTGATCACGTGGCTATCATGCACTGCTCACGTGGCTGATCATGCACTGATCACGTAGCTACCATGTACTGGTCACGTGACTGATCATGCACTGATCACGTAATTGATCATGCACTGATCACGTGACTGATCATGCACTGATCACGTGACTGATCATGCACTGATCACGTGACTGATCATGCACTGATCACGTGGCTATCATGCACTGCTCACGTGGCTGATCATGCACTGATCACGTGAGCTACCATGTACTGGTCACGTGACTGATCATGCACTGATCACGTGACTGATCATGCACTGATCACGTGGCTGATCATGCACTGATCACGTGGCTGATCATGCACTGATCACGTGACTGATCATGCACTGATCACGTGACTGATCATGCACTGATCACGTGACTGATCATGCACTGATCACGTGCCTGATCATGCACTGATCACGTGACTGATCATGCACTGATCACATGGCTATCATGCACTGATCACGTGGCTGATCATGCACTGATCACGTGGCTGATCATGCACTGATACCGTGACTGAGCATGGACTGATCACATGACTATCATGTAGTGATCACGTGACTTAATGGCGCTGATCATGTGACTGATCATGCACTGATCATGTTTGCTATCATACACTGATCATGTGCCTCTGGAGGCAATAAACAAAGAGCTGAGTAGGCACGAATCATACAGTCAGCAGGCAATAATCATGGAACTCAGCTGTGAGGAATCATGCTGCTCAGCTGGCAATAATCAAGCAGCTGAGCAGGCAGGAATTACGCAGCACAGCTGGCAATTGTCAAGCAGATGACAGGCAGGAATCGTGCAGCTCAGCTGGCAATTGTCAAGCAGATGAGCAGACAGTAATCACGCAGCTCAGCAGGCCCTGATCACGTGACTGAGCATGCACTGTTCACGTGGCTGATCATACACTGATCACGTGATGATCATGCACTGATCACTTGGATATCATGCACTGATCACGTGGCTGATCATACACTGTTCACGTGTCTGACCATGCACTGATCACGTGGCTGATCATACACTGCTCACGTAACTGATCATGCACTGATCACGTGGCTATCATGCACTGATCACGTGGCTGAACATGCACTGTTCACGTGGCTGATCACACACCTGTCACGTGACATATCATGCACTGATCACGTGGCACTCATGCACTGATCACGTGGCTGATCATACTCTGCTCACGTAACTCATCATGCACACATCACGTGGCTATCATGCACTGCTCACGTGGCTCGTCATGGAATGATCACGTAGCTACCATATACTGGTCACGTGACTGATCATGCACAGATCACGTAAATGATCATGCACTGTTCACGTGACTGATCATGTACTGATCACGTGACTGATCATGCACTGATCACGTGGCTATCATGCTCTGCTCACGTGGCTGATCATGCAACGATCACGTAGCAACCATGTACTGGTCACGTGACTGATCATGCACTGATCACGTAATTGATCCTGCACTGATCACGTGGCTCATCATGCACTGATCACGTGGCTGATCACACATGTATCACGTGACTGATCATGCACTGATCACGTGGCTATCATGCACTGATCACGTGGCTATCATGCACTGATCACGTGGCTGATCATGCACGTATCACATGACTGATCATGCACTGATCACGTGGCTATCATGCACTGATCACGTGGCTATCATGCACTGATCACGTGGCTGATCATGCAATGATCACGTAGCTACCATGTACTGGTCACGTGACTGATCATGCACTGATCACGTAATTGATCATGCACTGATCACGTGACTGATCATGCACTGATCACGTGAGTGATCATGCACTGATCACGTGACTGATCATGCACTGATCACGTGGCTATCATGCACTGCTCATGTGGCTGATCATGCACTGATCACGTAGCTACCATGCACTGATCACGTGACTGATCATGCACTGATCACGTAATTGATCATGCACTGATCACGTGGCTGATCATGCACTGATCACGTGGCTGATCATGCACTGATCACGTGACTGATCATGCACTGATCACGTGACTGATCATGCACTGATCACGTGGCTATCATGCACTGATCACGTGGCTGATCATGCACTGATCACGTGACTGATCATGCACTGATCACATGACTGATCATGCACTGATCACGTGACTGATCATGCACTGATCACGTGACTGATCATGCACTGATCACGTGGCTATCATGCACTACTCACGTGGCTGATCATGCAATGATCATGTAGCTACCATGTACCAGTCAGTGACTGATCATACACTGATCACGTGACTGATCATGCACTGATCACGTGGCTATCATGCACTGATCACGTGGCTGATCATACACTGATCACGTGCCTGGTCATGCACTGATCACGTGACAAATCATGCACTGATCACGTAGCTATCATGCACTGATCACGTGGCTGATCATGCACTGATCACGTGGCTGATCATGCACTGATACGTGACTGATCATGGACTGATCACGTGACTATCATGCACTGATCACGTGGCTATCATGCACTGATCACGTGGCTGATCATGCACTGATCATGTAGCTATCATGCACTGATCACGTGACTGATCATACACTGATCACGTGACTGATCATGCACTGATCACGTGGCTATCATGCACTGATCACGTGACTGATCATGCACTGATCACGTCTATATCATGCACTGATCACGTGACTGATCATGCACTGATCACGTGGATGATCATGCACTGATCACGTGACAGATCATGCACTGATCACGTGGCTGATCATGCACTGATCACGTGACTGATCATGCACTGTTCACGTGACTGATCATGCACTGATCACGTGACTGATCATGCACTGATCACGTGGCTATCATGCACTGATCACGTGGCTGATCATACACTGATCACGTGACTGATCATGCACTGATCACGTGGCTGATCATGCACTGATCACGTGACTGATCATGCACTGATCACGTGGCTGATCATGCACTGATCACGTGGCTATCATGCACTGATCACGTGGCTGATCATGCACTGATCACGTGACTGATCATGCACTGATCACTGGCTATCATGCACTGATTAACTGGCTATCATGCACTGATCACGTGGCTGATCATGCACTGATCACGTGACTGATCATGCACTGATCACGTCTATATCATGCACTGATCACGTGACTGATCATGCACTGATCACGTGGATGATCATACACTGATCATGTGACTGATCATGCACTGATCACGTGGCTATCATGCACTGATCACGTGGCTGATCATGCACTGATCACGTAGCTATCATGCACTGATCACGTGACTGATCATGCACTGATCACGTAATTGATCATGCACTGATCACGTGACTGATCATGCACTGATCACGTGACTGATCATGCACTGATCACGTGACTGATCATGCACTGATCACGTGGCTATCATGCACTGCTCACGTGGCTGATCATGCAATGATCACGTAGCTACCATATACTGGTCACGTGACTGATCATGCACTGATCACGTAATGATCATGCACTGATCACGTGGCTGATCATGCACTGATCACGTGGCTGATCATGCACTGATCACGTGACTGATCATGCACTGATCACGTGACTGATCATGCACTGATCACGTGCCTGATCATGCACTGATCACGTGACTGATCATGCACTGATCACATAGCTATCATGAACTGATCACGTGGCTGATCATGCACTGATCACGTGGCTGATCATGCACTGATACCGTGACTGAGCATGGACTGATCACATGACTATCATGTAGTGATCACGTGACTTAATGGCGCTGATCATGTGACTGATCATGCACTGATCATGTTTGCTATCATACACTGATCATGTGCCTCTGGAGGCAATAAACAAAGAGCTGAGTAGGCACGAATCATACAGTCAGCAGGCAATAATCATGGAACTCAGCTGTGAGGAATCATGCTGCTCAGCTGGCAATAATCAAGCAGCTGAGCAGGCAGGAATTACGCAGCACAGCTGTCAATTGTCAAGCAGATGACAGGCAGGAATCGTGCAGCTCAGCTGGCAATTGTCAAGCAGATGAGCAGACAGTAATCACGCAGCTCAGCAGGCCCTGATCACGTGACTGAGCATGCACTGTTCACGTGGCTGATCATACACTGATCACGTGATGATCATGCACTGATCACTTGGATATCATGCACTGATCACGTGGCTGATCATACACTGTTCACGTGTCTGACCATGCACTGATCACGTGGCTGATCATACACTGCTCACGTAACTGATCATGCACTGATCACGTGGCTATCATGCACTGATCACGTGGCTGAACATGCACTGTTCACGTGGCTGATCACACACCTGTCACGTGACATATCATGCACTGATCACGTGGCACTCATGCACTGATCACGTGGCTGATCATACTCTGCTCACGTAACTCATCATGCACACATCACGTGGCTATCATGCACTGCTCACGTGGCTCGTCATGGAATGATCACGTAGCTACCATATACTGGTCACGTGACTGATCATGCACAGATCACGTAAATGATCATGCACTGTTCACGTGACTGATCATGTACTGATCACGTGACTGATCATGCACTGATCACGTGGCTATCATGCTCTGCTCACGTGGCTGATCATGCAACGATCACGTAGCAACCATGTACTGGTCACGTGACTGATCATGCACTGATCACGTAATTGATCCTGCACTGATCACGTGGCTCATCATGCACTGATCACGTGGCTGATCACACATGTATCACGTGACTGATCATGCACTGATCACGTGGCTATCATGCACTGATCACGTGGCTATCATGCACTGATCACGTGGCTGATCACACACGTATCACGTGACTGATCATGCACTGATCACGTGGCTATCATGCACTGATCACGTGGCTATCATGCACTGATCACGTGGCTGATCATGCAATGATCACGTAGCTACCATGTACTGGTCACGTGACTGATCATGCACTGATCACGTAATTGATCATGCACTGATCACGTGACTGATCATGCACTGATCACGTGGTGATCATGCACTGATCACGTGACTGATCATGCACTGATCACGTGGCTATCATGCACTGATCACGTGGCTGATCATGCACTGATCACGTAGCTACCATGCACTGGTCACGTGACTGATCATGCACTGATCACGTAATTGATCATGCACTGATCACGTGGCTGATCATGCACTGATCACGTGGCTGATCATGCACTGATCACGTGACTGATCATGCACTGATCACGTGACTGATCATGCACTGATCACGTGGCTATCATGCACTGATCACGTGGCTGATCATACACTGATCACGTGCCTGATCATGCACTGATCACATGACTGATCATGCACTGATCACGTGACTGATCATGCACTGATCACGTGGCTATCATGCACTACTCACGTGGCTGATCATGCAATGATCATGTAGCTACCATGTACTGTCAGTGACTGATCATACACTGATCACGTGACTGATCATGCACTGATCACGTGGCTATCATGCACTGATCACGTGGCTGATCATGCACTGATCACGTGCCTGATCATGCACTGATCACGTGACTGATCATGCACTGATCACGTGGCTATCATGCACTGATCACGTGGCTGATCATGCACTGATCACGTGGCTGATCATGCACTGATCACGTGACTGATCATGCACTGATCACGTGACTATCATGCACTGATCACGTGGCTATCATGCACTGATCACGTGGCTGATCATGCACTGATCATGTAGCTACCATGTACTGGTCACGTGACTGATCATGCACTGATCACGTGACTGATCATGCACTGATCACGTGGCTATCATGCACTGATCACGTGACTGATCATGCACTGATCACGTCTATATCATGCACTGATCACGTGACTGATCATGCACTGATCACGTGGCTGATCATGCACTGATCACGTGACTGATCATGCACTGATCACGTGGCTGATCATGCACTGATCACGTGACTGATCATGCACTGATCACGTGGCTGATCATGCACTGATCACGTGGCTGATCACACATGATCACGTGACTGATCATGCACTGATCACGTGGCTGATCATGCACTGATCACGTGGCTATCATGCACTGATCACGTGGCTATCATGCACTGATCACGTGGCTGATCATGCACTATCACGTGACTGATCATGCACTGATCACGTGGCTATCATGCACTGATCACGTGGCTATCATGCACTGATCACGTGGCTGATCATGCACTGATCACGTAGCTATCATGCACTGATCACGTGACTGATCATGCACTGATCACGTGGCTGATCATGCACTGATCACGTGACTGATCATGCACTGATCACGTGACTGATCATGCACTGATCACGTGACTGATCATGCACTGATCACGTGGCTATCATGCACTGATCACGTGGCTGATCATGCACTGATCACGTAGCTACCATGCACTGATCACGTGACTGATCATGCACTGATCACGTAATTGATCATGCACTGATCACGTGGCTGATCATGCACTGATCACGTGGCTGATCATGCACTGATCACGTGACTGATCATGCACTGATCACGTGACTGATCATGCACTGATCACGTGGCTATCATGCACTGATCACGTGGCTGATCATGCACTGATCACGTGCCTGATCATGCACTGATCACATGACTGATCATGCACTGATCACGTGACTGATCATGCACTGATCACGTGGCTATCATGCACTATCACGTGGCTGATCATGCACTGATCACGTAGCTACCATGTACTGGTCACGTGACTGATCATACACTGATCACGTGACTGATCATGCACTGATCACGTGGCTATCATGCACTGATCACGTGGCTGATCATGCACTGATCACGTGGCTGATCATGCACTGATCACGTGACTGATCATGCACTGATCACGTGGCTATCATGCACTGATCACGTGGCTGATCATGCACTGATCACGTGGCTGATCATGCACTGATCACGTGACTGATCATGCACTGATCACGTGACTATCATGCACTGATCACGTGGCTATCATGCACTGATCACGTGGCTGATCATGCACTGATCACGTAGCTATCATGCACTGATCACGTGACTGATCATGCACTGATCACGTGACTGATCATGCACTGATCACGTGGCTATCATGCACTGATCACGTGACTGATCATGCACTGATCACGTCTATATCATGCACTGATCACGTGACTGATCATGCACTGATCACGTGGCTGATCATGCACTGATCACGTGACTGATCATGCACTGATCACGTGGCTGATCATGCACTGATCAGGTGACTTATCATGCACTGTTCACGTGACTGATCATGCACTGATCACGTGACTGATCATGCACTGATCACGTGGCTATCATGCACTACTCACGTGGCTGATCATGCAATGATCATGTAGCTACCATGTACTGGTCACGTGACTGATCATACACCCATCAGGTGACTGATCATGCACTGATCACGTGGCTATCATGCACTGATCACGTGGCTGATCATGCACTGATCACTGCCTGGTCATGCACTGATCACGTGACTGATCATGCACTGATCACGTGGCTATCATGAACTGATCACGTGGCTGATCATGCACTGATCACGTGGCTGATCATGCACTGATACCGTGACTGAGCATGGACTGATCACATGACTATCATGTAGTGATCACGTGACTTAATGGCGCTGATCATGTGACTGATCATGCGCTGATCATGTTTGCTATCATACACTGATCATGTGCCTCTGGAGGCAATAAACAAAGAGCTGAGTAGGCACGAATCAAACAGTCAGCAGGCAATAATCATGGAACTCAGGTGTGAGGAATCATGCTGCTCAGCTGGCAATAATCAAGCAGCTGAGCAGGCAGGAATTACGCAGCACAGCTGGCAATTGTCAAGCAGATGACAGGCAGGAATCGTGCAGCTCAGCTGGCAATTGTCAAGCAGATGAGCAGACAGTAATCACGCAGCTCAGCAGGCCCAGATCACGTGACTGAGCATGCACTGTTCACGTGGCTGATCATACACTGATCACGTGACTGATCATGCACTGATCACGTGGCTATCATGCACTGATCACGTGGCTGATCATACACTGTTCACGTGTCTGACCATGCACTGATCACGTGGCTGATCATACACTGCTCACGTAACTGATCATGCACTGATCACGTGGCTGATCATGCACTGATCACGTGGCTGATCATGCACTGATCACGTGGCTGATCATACACTGATCACGTGACTGATCATGCACTGATCATCTGGCTATCATGCACTGATTCACTGGCTATCATGCACTGATCACGTGGCTGATCATGCACTGATCACGTGACTGATCATGCACTGATCACGTCTATATCATGCACTGATCACGTGACTGATCATGCACTGATCACGTGGATGATCATGCACTGATCATGTGATGATCATGCACTGATCACGTGGCTATCATGCACTGCTCACGTGGCTGATCATGCAATGATCACGTAGCTACCATGTACTGGTCACGTGACTGATCATGCACTGATCACGTAATTGATCATGCACTGATCACGTGACTGATCATGCACTGATCACGTGACTGATCATGCACTGATCACGTGACTGATCATGCACTGATCACGTGACTGATCATGCACTGATCACGTGCCTGGTCATGCACTGATCACGTGACAAATCATGCACTGATCACATAGCTATCATGAACTGATCACGTGGCTGATCATGCACTGATCACGTGGCTGATCATGCACTGATACCGTGACTGAGCATGGACTGATCACATGACTATCATGTAGTGATCACGTGACTTAATGGCGCTGATCATGTGACTGATCATGCACTGATAATGTTTGCTATCATACACTGATCATGTGCCTCTGGAGGCAATAAACAAAGAGCTGAGTAGGCACGAATTATACAGTCAGCAGGCAATAATCATGGAACTCAGCTGTGAGGAATCATGCTGCTCAGCTGGCAATAATCAAGCAGCTGAGCAGGCAGGAATTACGCAGCACAGCTGGCAATTGTCAAGCAGATGACAGGCAGGAATCGTGCAGCTCAGCTGGCAATTGTCAAGCAGATGAGCAGACAGTAATCACGCAGCTCAGCAGGCCCTGATCACGTGACTGAGCAGGCACTGTTCACGTGGCTGATCATACACTGATCACGTGATTATCATGCACTGATCACTTGGATATCATGCACTGATCACATGGCTGATCATACACTGTTCACGTGTCTGACCATGCACTGATCACGTGGCTGATCATACAGTGCTCAGGTAACTGATCATGCACTGATCACGTGGCTATCATGCACTGATCACGTGGCTGAACATGCACTGTTCACGTGGCTGATCACACACCTGTCACGTGACATATCATGCACTGATCACGTGGCACTCATGCACTGATCACGTGGCTGATCATACTCTGCTCACGTAACTCATCATGCACACATCAAGTGGCTATCATGCACTGCTCACGTGGCTCGTCATGGAATGATCACGTAGCTACCATATACTGGTCACGTGACTGATCATGCACAGATCACGTAAATGATCATGCACTGTTCACGTGACTGATCATGTACTGATCACGTGACTGATCATGCACTGATCACGTGGCTATCATGCTCTGCTCACGTGGCTGATCATGCAACGATCACGTAGCAACCATGTACTGGTCACGTGACTGATCATGCACTGATCACGTAATTGATCCTGCACTGATCACGTGGCTCATCATGCACTGATCACGTGGCTGATCACACATGTATCACGTGACTGATCATGCACTGATCACGTGGCTCTCATGCACTGATCACGTGGCTATCATGCACTGATCACGTGGATATCATGCCCTGATCACGTGGCTGATCACACACGTATCACATGACTGATCATGCACTGATCACGTGGCTATCATGCACTGATCACGTGGCTATCATGCACTGATCACGTGGCTGATCATGCAATGATCACGTAGCTACCATGTACTGGTCACGTGACTGATCATGCACTGATCACGTAATTGATCATGCACTGATCACGTGGCTGATCATGCACTGATCACGTGAGTGATCATGCACTGATCACGTGACTGATCATGCACTGATCACGTGGCTATCATGCACTGATCACGTGGCTGATCATGCACTGATCACGTAGCTACCATGCACTGATCACGTGACTGATCATGCACTGATCACGTGATTGATCATGCACTGATCACGTGGCTGATCATGCACTGATCACGTGGCTGATCATGCACTGATCACGTGACTGATCATGCACTGATCACGTGACTGATCATGCACTGATCACGTGGCTATCATGCACTGATCACGTGGCTGATCATGCACTGATCACGTGACTGATCATGCACTGATCACATGACTGATCATGCACTGATCACGTGACTGATCATGCACTGATCACGTGGCTATCATGCACTACTCACGTGGCTGATCATGCAATGATCATGTAGCTACCATGTACTGGTCAGTGACTGATCATGCACTGATCAGGTGACTGATCATGCACTGATCACGTGGCTATCATGCACTGATCACGTGGCTGATCATGCACTGATCACGTGCCTGGTCATGCACTGATCACGTGACAAATCATGCACTGATCACGTGGCTATCATGCACTGATCACGTGGCTGATCATGCACTGATCACGTGGCTGATCATGCACTGATACGTGACTGAGCATGCACTGATCACGTGACTATCATGCACTGATCACGTGGCTATCATGCACTGATCACGTGGCTGATCATGCACTGATCATGTAGCTACCATGTACTGGTCACGTGAATGATCATACACTGATCAGGTGACTGATCATGCACTGATCACGTGGCTATCATGCACTGATCACGTGACTGATCATGCACTGATCACGTCTATATCATGCACTGATCACATGACTGATCATGCACTGATCACGTGGATGATCATACACTAATCACGTGACAGATCATGCACTGATCACGTGGCTGATCATACACTGATCACGTAACTGATCATGCACTGATCACGTGGCTATCATGCACTGATCACGTGGCTGATCATGCACTGATCACGTGACTGATCATGCACTGATCACGTGGCTGATCATGCACTGATCACGTGACTGATCATGCACTGATCACGTGGCTGATCATGCACTGATCACGTGGCTATCATGCACTGATCACGTGGCTGATCATGCACTGATCACGTGACTGATCATGCACTGATCACTGGCTATCATGCACTGATCACTGGCTATCATGCACTGATCACGTGGCTGATCATGCACTGATCACGTGACTGATCATGCACTGATCACGTCTATATCATGCACTGATCACGTGACTGATCATGCACTGATCACCCGGATGATCATACACTGATCATGCGACTGATCATGCACTGATCACGTGGCTATCATGCACTGATCACGTGGCTGATCATGCACTGATCACGTAGCTATCATGTACTGATCACGTGGTGATCATGCACTGATCACGTGGCTGATCATGCACTGATCACGTGACTTATCATGCACTGATCACGTGACTGATCATGCACTGATCACGTGACTGATCATGCACTGATCACGTGGCTATCATGCACTACTCACGTGGCTGATCATGCAATGATCATGTAGCTACCATGTACTGGTCACGTGACTGATCATACACCCATCAGGTGACTGATCATGCACTGATCACGTGGCTATCATGCACTGATCACGTGGCTGATCATGCACTGATCACGTGCCTGGTCATGCACTGATCACGTGACAAATCATGCACTGATCACATAGCTATCATGCACTGATCACGTGGCTGATCATGCACTGATCACGTGGCTGATCATGCACTGATACCGTGACTGAGCATGGACTGATCACATGACTATCATGTAGTGATCACGTGACTTAATGGCGCTGATCATGTGACTGATCATGCGCTGATCATGTTTGCTATCATACACTGATCATGTGCCTCTGGAGGCAATAAACAAAGAGCTGAGTAGGCACGAATCAAACAGTCAGCAGGCAATAATCATGGAACTCAGGTGTGAGGAATCATGCTGCTCAGCTGGCAATAATCAAGCAGCTGAGCAGGCAGGAATTACGCAGCACAGCTGACAATTGTCAAGCAGATGACAGGCAGGAATCGTGCAGCTCAGCTGGCAATTGTCAAGCAGATGAGCAGACAGTAATCACGCAGCTCAGCAGGCCCAGATCACGTGACTGAGCATGCACTGTTCACGTGGCTGATCATACACTGATCACGTAACTGATCATGCACTGATCACGTGGCTATCATGCACTGATCACGTGGCTGATCATACACTGTTCACGTGTTTGACCATGCACTGATCACGTGGCTGATCATACACTGCTCACGTAACTGATCATGCACTGATCACGTGGCTGATCATGCACTGATCACGTGGCTGATCATGCACTGATCACGTGGCTGATCATGCACTGATCACGTGACTGATCATGCACTGATCACTGGCTATCATGCACTCATTACTGGCTATCATGCACTGATCACGTGGCTGATCATGCACTGATCACGTGACTGATCATGCACTGATCACGTCTATATCATGCACTGATCACGTGACTGATCATGCACTGATCACGGATGATCATGCACTGATCACGTGACTGATCATGCACTGATCACGTGGCTATCATGCACTGATCACGTGGCTGATCATGCAATGATCACGTAGCTACCATGTACTGGTCACGTGACTGATCATGCACTGATCACGTAATTGATCATGCACTGATCACGTGACTGATCATGCACTGATCACGTGGTGATCATGCACTGATCACGTGACTGATCATGCACTGATCACGTGGCTATCATGCACTGATCACGTGGCTGATCATGCACTGATCACGTAGCTATCATGTACTGATCACGTGACTGATCATGCACTGATCACGTGACTGATCATGCACTGATCACGTGACTGATCATGCACTGATCACGTGGCTATCATGCACTGATCACGTGGCTGATCATGCACTGATCACGTAGCTACCATGCACTGTCACGTGACTGATCATGCACTGATCACGTGGCTGATCATGCACTGATCACGTGGCTGATCATGCACTGATCACGTGGCTGATCATGCACTGATCACGTGACTGATCATGCACTGATCACGTGACTGATCATGCACTGATCACGTGACTGATCATGCACTGATCACCTGCCTGATCATGCACTGATCACGTGACAAATCATGCACTGATCACATAGCTATCATGAACTGATCACGTGGCTGATCATGCACTGATCACGTGGCTGATCATGCACTGATACCGTGACTGAGCATGGACTGATCACATGACTATCATGTAGTGATCA
This sequence comes from Bos javanicus, assembly GCF_032452875.1. Classification (NCBI taxonomy): domain Eukaryota; kingdom Metazoa; phylum Chordata; class Mammalia; order Artiodactyla; family Bovidae; genus Bos; species Bos javanicus. The sequence goes on along the minus strand of NW_026893744.1, from coordinate 65,176 downwards.
CGTGACTTAATGGCGCTGATCATGTGACTGATCATGCACTGATAATGTTTGCTATCATACACTGATCATGTGCCTCTGGAGGCAATAAACAAAGAGCTGAGTAGGCACGAATTATACAGTCAGCAGGCAATAATCATGGAACTCAGCTGTGAGGAATCATGCTGCTCAGCTGGCAATAATCAAGCAGCTAGCAGGCAGGAATTACGCAGCACAGCTGGCAATTGTCAAGCAGATGACAGGCAGGAATCGTGCAGCTCAGCTGGCAATTGTCAAGCAGATGAGCAGACAGTAATCACGCAGCTCAGCAGGCCCTGATCACGTGACTGAGCAGGCACTGTTCACGTGGCTGATCATACACTGATCACGTGATGATCATGCACTGATCACTTGGATATCATGCACTGATCACGTGGCTGATCATACACTGTTCACGTGTCTGACCATGCACTGATCACGTGGCTGATCATACAGTGCTCAGGTAACTGATCATGCACTGATCACGTGGCTATCATGCACTGATCACGTGGCTGAACATGCACTGTTCACGTGGCTGATCACACACCTGTCACGTGACATATCATGCACTGATCACGTGGCACTCATGCACTGATCACGTGGCTGATCATACTCTGCTCACGTAACTCATCATGCACACATCACGTGGCTATCATGCACTGCTCACGTGGCTCGTCATGGAATGATCACGTAGCTACCATATACTGGTCACGTGACTGATCATGCACAGATCACGTAAATGATCATGCACTGTTCACGTGACTGATCATGTACTGATCACGTGACTGATCATGCACTGATCACGTGGCTATCATGCTCTGCTCACGTGGCTGATCATGCAATGATCACGTAGCAACCATGTACTGGTCACGTGACTGATCATGCACTGATCACGTAATTGATCATGCACTGATCACGTGGCTCATCATGCACTGATCACGTGGCTGATCACACATGTATCACGTGACTGATCATGCACTGATCACGTGGCTATCATGCACTGATCACGTGGCTATCATGCACTGATCACGTGGATATCATGCCCTGATCACGTGGCTGATCACACACGTATCACATGACTGATCATGCACTGATCACGTGGCTATCATGCACTGATCACGTGGCTATCATGCACTGATCACGTGGCTGATCATGCAATGATCACGTAGCTACCATGCACTGATCACGTGACTGATCATGCACTGATCACGTAATTGATCATGCACTGATCACGTGACTGATCATGCACTGATCACGTGACTGATCATGCACTGATCACGTGACTGATCATGCACTGATCACGTGGCTATCATGCACTGATCACGTGGCTGATCATGCACTGATCACGTAGCTACCATGCACTGATCACGTGACTGATCATGCACTGATCACGTGATTGATCATGCACTGATCACGTGGCTGATCATGCACTGATCACGTGGCTGATCATGCACTGATCACGTGACTGATCATGCACTGATCACGTGACTGATCATGCACTGATCACGTGGCTATCATGCACTGATCACGTGGCTGATCATGCACTGATCACGTGCCTGATCATGCACTGATCACATGACTGATCATGCACTGATCACGTGACTGATCATGCACTGATCACGTGGCTATCATGCACTATCACGTGGCTGATCATGCAATGATCATGTAGCTACCATGTACTGGTCACGTGACTGATCATGCACTGATCACGTGACTGATCATGCACTGATCACGTGGCTATCATGCACTGATCACGTGGCTGATCATGCACTGATCACGTAGCTATCATGCACTGATCACGTGACTGATCATGCACTGATCACGTGACTGATCATGCACTGATCACGTGGCTATCATGCACTGATCACGTGGCTGATCATGCACTGATCACGTGGCTATCATGCACTGATCACGTGACTGATCATGCACTGATCACGTGACTGATCATGCACTGATCACGTGGCTGATCATGCACTGATCACGTGACTGATCATGCACTGATCACGTGGCTGATCATGCACTGATCAGTGGCTATCATGCACTGATCACGTGGCTGATCATGCACTGATCACGTGACTGATCATGCACTGATCACTGGCTATCATGCACTGATCACTGGCTATCATGCACTGATCACGTGGCTGATCATGCACTGATCACGTGACTGATCATGCACTGATCACGTCTATATCATGCACTGATCACATGACTGATCATGCACTGATCACGGATGATCATACACTGATCATGTGACTGATCATGCACTGATCACGTGGCTATCATGCACTGATCACGTGGCTGATCATGCACTGATCACGTAGCTACCATGTACTGATCACGTGACTGATCATGCACTGATCACGTAATTGATCATGCACTGATCACGTGACTGATCATGCACTGATCACGTGACTGATCATGCACTGATCACGTGACTGATCATGCACTGATCACGTGGCTATCATGCACTGCTCACGTGGCTGATCATGCAATGATCACGTAGCTACCATGTACTGGTCACGTGACTGATCATGCACTGATCACGTGACTGATCATGCACTGATCACGTGGCTGATCATGCACTGATCACGTGGCTGATCATGCACTGATCACGTGACTGATCATGCACTGATCACGTGACTGATCATGCACTGATCACGTGACTGATCATGCACTGATCACCTGCCTGATCATGCACTGATCACGTGACAAATCATGCACTGATCACATGGCTATCATGAACTGATCACGTGGCTGATCATGCACTGATCACGTGGCTGATCATGCACTGATACCGTGACTGAGCATGGACTGATCTCATGACTATCATGTAGTGATCACGTGACTTAATGGCGCTGATCATGTGACTGATCATGCACTGATAATGTTTGCTATCATATACTGATCATGTGCCTCTGGAGGCAATAAACAAAGAGCTGAGTAGGCATGAATAATACAGTCAGCAGGCAATAATCATGGAACTCAGCTGTGAGGAATCATGCTGCTCAGCTGGCAATAATCAAGCAGCTGAGCAGGCAGGAATTACGCAGCACAACTGTCAATTGTCAAGCAGATGACAGGCAGGAATCGTGCAGCTCAGCTGGCAATTGTCAAGCAGATGAGCAGACAGTAATCACGCAGCTCAGCAGGCCCTGATCACGTGACTGAGCATGCACTGTTCACGTGGCTGATCATACACTGATCACGTGATGATCATGCACTGATCACTTGGATATCATGCACTGATCACGTGGCTGATCATACACTGTTCACGTGTCTGACCATGCACTGATCACGTGGCTGATCATACAGTGCTCAGGTAACTGATCATGCACTGATCACGTGGCTATCATGCACTGATCACGTGGCTGAACATGCACTGTTCACGTGGCTGATCACACACCTGTCACGTGACATATCATGCACTGATCACGTGGCACTCATGCACTGATCACGTGGCTGATCATACTCTGCTCACGTAACTCATCATGCACACATCACGTGGCTATCATGCACTGCTCACGTGGCTCGTCATGGAATGATCACATAGCTACCATATACTGGTCACGTGACTGATCATGCACAGATCACGTAAATGATCATGCACTGTTCACGTGACTGATCATACTGATCACGTGACTGATCATGCACTGCTCACGTGGCTGATCATGCAACGATCACGTAGCAACCATGTACTGGTCACGTGACTGATCATGCACTGATCACGTAATTGATCATGCACTGATCACGTGGCTGATCACACTGATCACGTGACTGATCATGCACTGATCACGTGGCTCATGCACTGATCACGTGGCTATCATGCACTGATCACGTGGATATCATGCCCTGATCACGTGGCTGATCACACACGTATCACATGACTGATCATGCACTGATCACGTGGCTATCATGCACTGATCACGTGGCTATCATGCACTGATCACGTGGCTGATCATGCAATGATCACGTAGCTACCATGTACTGGTCACGTGACTGATCATGCACTGATCACGTAATTGATCATGCACTGATCACGTGACTGATCATGCACTGATCACGTGACTGATCATGCACTGATCACGTGACTGATCATGCACTGATCACGTGGCTATCATGCACTGCTCATGTGGCTGATCATGCACTGATCACGTAGCTACCATATACTGATCACGTGACTGATCATGCACTGATCACGTAATTGATCATGCACTGATCACGTGGCTGATCATGCACTGATCACGTGGCTGATCATGCACTGATCACGTGACTGATCATGCACTGATCACGTGACTGATCATGCACTGATCACGTGGCTATCATGCACTGATCACGTGGCTGATCATGCACTGATCACGTGCCTGATCATGCACTGATCACATGACTGATCATGCACTGATCACGTGACTGATCATGCACTGATCACGTGGCTATCATGCACTACTCACGTGGCTGATCATGCAATGATCATGTAGCTACCATGTACCGGTCAGTGACTGATCATACACCCATCAGGTGACTGATCATGCACTGATCACGTGGCTATCATGCACTGATCACGTGGCTGATCATGCACTGATCACCTGCCTGGTCATGCACTGATCACGTGACTGATCATGCACTGATCACGTAGCTATCATGCACTGATCACCTGGCTGATCATGCACTGATCACGTGGCTGATCATGCACTGATACCGTGACTGAGCATGGACTGATCACATGACTATCATGTAGTGATCACGTGACTTAATGGCGCTGATCATGTGACTGATCATGCGCTGATCATGTTTGCTATCATACACTGATCATGTGCCTCTGGAGGCAATAAACAAAGAGCTGAGTAGGCACGAATCAAACAGTCAGCAGGCAATAATCATGGAACTCAGGTGTGAGGAATCATGCTGCTCAGCTGGCAATAATCAAGCAGCTGAGCAGGCAGGAATTACGCAGCACAGCTGACAATTGTCAAGCAGATGACAGGCAGGAATCGTGCAGCTCAGCTGGCAATTGTCAAGCAGATGAGCAGACGGTAATCACGGAGCTCAGCAGGCCCAGATCACGTGACTGAGCATGCACTGTTCACGTGGCTGATCATACACTGATCACGTAACTGATCATGCACTGATCACGTGGCTATCATGCACTGATCACGTGGCTGATCATACACTGTTCACGTGTTTGACCATGCACTGATCACGTGGCTGATCATACACTGCTCACGTAACTGATCATGCACTGATCACGTGGCTGATCATGCACTGATCACGTGGCTATCATGCACTGATTACGTGGCTGATCATACACTGATCACGTGACTGATCATGCACTGATCACTGGCTATCATGCACTCATTAACTGGCTATCATGCACTGATCACGTGGCTGATCATGCACTGATCACGTGACTGATCATGCACTGATCACGTCTATATCATGCACTGATCACGTGACTGATCATGCACTGATCACGTGGATGATCATGCACTGATCATGCGACTGATCATGCACTGATCACGTGGCTATCATGCACTGCTCACGCGGCTGTTCATGCAATGATCACGTAGCTACCATGTACTGGTCACGTGACTGATCATGCACTGATCACGTAATTGATCATGCACTGATCACGTGACTATCATGCACTGATCACGTGAGTGATCATGCACTGATCACGTGACTGATCATGCACTGATCACGTGGCTATCATGCACTACTCACGTGGCTGATCATGCAATGATCATGTAGCTACCATGTACCGGTCACGTGACTGATCATACACCCATCAGGTGACTGATCATGCACTGATCACGTGGCTATCATGCACTGATCACGTGGCTGATCATGCACTGATCACCTGCCTGGTCATGCACTGATCACGTGACAAATCATGCACTGATCACATGGCTATCATGAACTGATCACGTGGCTGATCATGCACTGATCACGTGGCTGATCATGCACTGATACCGTGACTGAGCATGGACTGATCACATGACTATCATGTAGTGATCACGTGACTTAATGGCGCTGATCATGTGACTGATCATGCGCTGATCATGTTTGCTATCATACACTGATCATGTGCCTCTGGAGGCAATAAACAAAGAGCTGAGTAGGCACGAATCAAACAGTCAGCAGGCAATAATCATGGAACTCAGGTGTGAGGAATCATGCTGCTCAGCTGGCAATAATCAAGCAGCTGAGCAGGCAGGAATTACGCAGCACAGCTGATAATTGTCAAGCAGATGACAGGCAGGAATCGTGCAGCTCAGCTGGCAATTGTCAAGCAGATGAGCAGACAGTAATCACGCAGCTCAGCAGGCCCAGATCACGTGACTGAGCATGCACTGTTCACGTGGCTGATCATACACTGATCACGTAACTGATCATGCACTGATCACGTGGCTATCATGCACTGATCACGTGGCTGATCATACACTGTTCACGTGTTTGACCATGCACTGATCACGTGGCTGATCATACACTGCTCACGTAACTGATCATGCACTGATCACGTGGCTGATCATGCACTGATCAGTGGCTATCATGCACTGATCACGTGGCTGATCATACACTGATCACGTGACTGATCATGCACTGATCACTGGCTATCATGCACTGATCACTGGCTATCATGCACTGATCACGTGGTTGATCATGCACTGATCACGTGACTGATCATGCACTGATCACGTCTATATCATGCACTGATCACATGACTGATCATGCACTGATCACCCGGATGATCATGCACTGATCATGTGACTGATCATGCACTGATCACGTGGCTATCATGCACTGCTCACGTGGCTGATCATGCAATGATCACGTAGCTACCATGTACTGGTCACGTGACTGATCATGCACTGATCACGTAATTGATCATGCACTGATCACGTAGCTACCATGCACTGATCACGTGAGTGATCATGCACTGATCACGTGACTGATCATGCACTGATCTCGTGGCTATCATGCACGGCTCATGTGGCTGATCATGCAATGATCACGTAGCTACCATATACTGGTCACGTGACTGATCATGCACTGATCACGTAATTGATCATGCACTGATCACGTGGCTGATCATGCACTGATCACGTGGCTGATCATGCACTGATCACGTGACTGATCATGCACTGATCACGTGACTGATCATGCACTGATCACGTGACTGATCATGCACTGATCACCTGCCTGATCATGCACTGATCACGTGACAAATCATGCACTGATCACATAGCTATCATGAACTGATCACCTGGCTGATCATGCACTGATCACGTGGCTGATCATGCACTGATACCGTGACTGAGCATGGACTGATCTCATGACTATCATGTAGTGATCACGTGACTTAATGGCGCTGATCATGTGACTGATCATGCACTGATAATGTTTGCTATCATATACTGATCATGTGCCTCTGGAGGCAATAAACAAAGAGCTGAGTAGGCACGAATTATACAGTCAGCAGGCAATAATCATGGAACTCAGCTGTGAGGAATCATGCTGCTCAGCTGGCAATAATCAAGCAGCTAGCAGGCAGGAATTACGCAGCACAGCTGTCAATTGTCAAGCAGATGACAGGCAGGAATCGTGCAGCTCAGCTGGCAATTGTCAAGCAGATGAGCAGACAGTAATCACGCAGCTCAGCAGGCCCTGATCACGTGACTGAGCATGCACTGTTCACGTGGCTGATCATACACTGATCACGTGTTGATCATGCACTGATCACTTGGATATCATGCACTGATCACGTGGCTGATCATACACTGTTCACGTGTCTGACCATGCACTGATCACGTGGCTGATCATACACTGCTCACGTAACTGATCATGCACTGATCACGTGGCTATCATGCACTGATCACGTGGCTGAACATGCACTGTTCACGTGGCTGATCACACACCTGTCACGTGACATATCATGCACTGATCACGTGGCACTCATGCACTGATCACGTGGCTGATCATACTCTGCTCACGTAACTCATCATGCACACATCACGTGGCTATCATGCACTGCTCACGTGGCTCGTCATGGAATGATCACATAGCTACCATATACTGGTCACGTGACTGATCATGCACAGATCACGTAAATGATCATGCACTGTTCACGTGACTGATCATGTACTGATCACGTGACTGATCATGCACTGCTCACGTGGCTGATCATGCAACGATCACGTAGCAACCATGTACTGGTCACGTGACTGATCATGCACTGATCACGTAATTGATCCTGCACTGATCACGTGGCTCATCATGCACTGATCACGTGGCTGATCACACATGTATCACGTGACTGATCATGCACTGATCACGTGGCTCTCATGCACTGATCACGTGGCTATCATGCACTGATCACGTGGATATCATGCCCTGATCACGTGGCTGATCACACACGTATCACATGACTGATCATGCACTGATCACGTGGCTATCATGCACTGATCACGTGGCTATCATGCACTGATCACGTGGCTGATCATGCAATGATCACGTAGCTACCATGTACTGGTCACGTGACTGATCATGCACTGATCACGTAATTGATCATGCACTGATCACGTGACTGATCATGCACTGATCACGTGGTGATCATGCACTGATCACGTGACTGATCATGCACTGATCACGTGGCTATCATGCACTGCTCACGTGGCTGATCATGCACTGATCACGTAGCTACCATGCACTGATCACGTGACTGATCATGCACTGATCACGTAATTGATCATGCACTGATCACGTGGCTGATCATGCACTGATCACGTGGCTGATCATGCACTGATCACGTGACTGATCATGCACTGATCACGTGACTGATCATGCACTGATCACGTGGCTATCATGCACTGATCACGTGGCTGATCATGCACTGATCACGTGCCTGATCATGCACTGATTACATGACTGATCATGCACTGATCACGTGACTGATCATGCACTGATCACGTGGCTATCATGCACTACTCACGTGGCTGATCATGCAATGATCATGTAGCTACCATGTACCGGTCAGTGACTGATCATACACCCATCAGGTGACTGATCATGCACTGATCACGTGGCTATCATGCACTGATCACGTGGCTGATCATGCACTGATCACCTGCCTGGTCATGCACAGATCACGTGACAAATCATGAACTGATCACATAGCTATCATGAACTGATCACCTGGCTGATCATGCACTGATCACGTGGCTGATCATGCACTGATACCGTGACTGAGCATGGACTGATCACATGACTATCATGTAGTGATCACGTGACTTAATGGCGCTGATCATGTGACTGATCATGCGCTGATCATGTTTGCTATCATACACTGATCATGTGCCTCTGGAGGCAATAAACAAAGAGCTGAGTAGGCACGAATCAAACAGTCAGCAGGCAATAATCATGGAACTCAGGTGTGAGGAATCATGCTGCTCAGCTGGCAATAATCAAGCAGCTGAGCAGGCAGGAATTACGCAGCACAGCTGATAATTGTCAAGCAGATGACAGGCAGGAATCGTGCAGCTCAGCTGGCAATTGTCAAGCAGATGAGCAGACGGTAATCACGCAGCTCAGCAGGCCCAGATCACGTGACTGAGCATGCACTGTTCACGTGGCTGATCATACACTGATCACGTAACTGATCATGCACTGATCACGTGGCTATCATGCACTGATCACGTGGCTGATCATACACTGTTCACGTGTTTGACCATGCACTGATCACGTGGCTGATCATACACTGCTCACGTAACTGATCATGCACTGATCACGTGGCTGATCATGCACTGATCACGTGGCTATCATGCACTGATCACGTGGCTGATCATACACTGATCACGTGACTGATCATGCACTGATCATCTGGCTATCATGCACTCATTAACTGGCTATCATGCACTGATCACGTGGTTGATCATACACTGATCACGTGACTGATCATGCACTAATCACGTCTATATCATGCACTGATCACATGACTGCCCATGCACTGATCACCCGGATGATCATACACTGATCATGCGACTGATCATGCACTGATCACGTGGCTATCATGCACTGATCACGTGGCTGATCATGCAATGATCACGTAGCTACCATGTACTGGTCACGTGAGTGATCATGCACTGATCACGTAATTGATCATGCACTGATCAGGTGACTATCATGCACTGTTCACGTGAGTGATCATGCACTGATCACGTGACTGATCATGCACTGATCACGTGGCTATCATGCACTACTCACGTGGCTGATCATGCAATGATCATGTAGCTACCATGTACTGGTCAGGTGACTGATCATACACCCATCAGGTGACTGATCATGCACTGATCACGTGGCTATCATGCACTGATCACGTGGCTGATCATGCACTGATCACCTGCCTGGTCATGCACAGATCACGTGACAAATCATGAACTGATCACATGGCTATCATGAACTGATCACCTGGCTGATCATGCACTGATCACGTGGCTGATCATGCACTGATACCGTGACTGAGCATGGACTGATCACATGACTATCATGTAGTGATCACGTGACTTAATGGCGCTGATCATGTGACTGATCATGCGCTGATCATGTTTGCTATCATACACTGATCATGTGCCTCTGGAGGCAATAAACAAAGAGCTGAGTAGGCACGAATCAAACAGTCAGCAGGCAATAATCATGGAACTCAGGTGTGAGGAATCATGCTGCTCAGCTGGCAATAATCAAGCAGCTGAGCAGGCAGGAATTACGCAGCACAGCTGATAATTGTCAAGCAGATGACAGGCAGGAATCGTGCAGCTCAGCTGGCAATTGTCAAGCAGATGAGCAGACAGTAATCACGCAGCTCAGCAGGCCCAGATCACGTGACTGAGCATGCACTGTTCACGTGGCTGATCATACACTGATCACGTAACTGATCATGCACTGATCACGTGGCTATCATGCACTGATCACGTGGCTGATCATACACTGTTCACGTGTTTGACCATGCACTGATCACGTGGCTGATCATACACTGCTCACGTAACTGATCATGCACTGATCACGTGGCTGATCATGCACTGATCAGTGGCTATCATGCACTGATTACGTGGCTGATCATACACTGATCACGTGACTGATCATGCACTGATCATCTGGCTATCATGCACTCATTAACTGGCTATCATGCACTGATCACGTGGTTGATCATACACTGATCACGAGACTGATCATGCACTAATCACGTCTATATCATGCACTGATCACATGACTGCCCATGCACTGATCACCCGGATGATCATACACTGATCATGCGACTGATCATGCACTGATCACGTGGCTATCATGCACTGATCACGGCTGATCATGCAATGATCACGTAGCTACCATGTACTGGTCACGTGAGTGATCATGCACTGATCACGTAATTGATCATGCACTGATCAGGTGACTTATCATGCACTGTTAACGTGAGTGATCATGCACTGATCACGTGACTGATCATGCACTGATCACGTGGCTATCATGCACGGCTCATGTGGCTGATCATGCAATGATCACGTAGCTACCATATACTGGTCACGTGACTGATCATGCACTGATCACGTGATTGATCATGCACTGATCACGTGGCTGATCATGCACTGATCACGTGGCTGATCATGCACTGATCACGTGACTGATCATGCACTGATCACCTGCCTGGTCATGCACTGATCACGTGACAAATCATGAACTGATCACATAGCTATCATGAACTGATCACCTGGCTGATCATGCACTGATCACGTGGCTGATCATGCACTGATACCGTGACTGAGCATGGACTGATCTCATGACTATCATGTAGTGATCACGTGACTTAATGGCGCTGATCATGTGACTGATCATGCACTGATAATGTTTGCTATCATATACTGATCATGTGCCTCTGGAGGCAATAAACAAAGAGCTGAGTAGGCACGAATTATACAGTCAGCAGGCAATAATCATGGAACTCAGCTGTGAGGAATCATGCTGCTCAGCTGGCAATAATCAAGCAGCTAGCAGGCAGGAATTACGCAGCACAGCTGTCAATTGTCAAGCAGATGACAGGCAGGAATCGTGCAGCTCAGCTGGCAATTGTCAAGCAGATGAGCAGACAGTAATCACGCAGCTCAGCAGGCCCTGATCACGTGACTGAGCAGGCACTGTTCACGTGGCTGATCATACACTGATCACGTGATGATCATGCACTGATCACTTGGATATCATGCACTGATCACGTGGCTGATCATACACTGTTCACGTGTCTGACCATGCACTGATCACGTGGCTGATCATACAGTGCTCAGGTAACTGATCATGCACTGATCACGTGGCTATCATGCACTGATCACGTGGCTGAACATGCACTGTTCACGTGGCTGATCACACACCTGTCACGTGACATATCATGCACTGATCACGTGGCACTCATGCACTGATCACGTGGCTGATCATACTCTGCTCACGTAACTCATCATGCACACATCACGTGGCTATCATGCACTGCTCACGTGGCTCGTCATGGAATGATCACATAGCTACCATATACTGGTCACGTGACTGATCATGCACAGATCACGTAAATGATCATGCACTGTTCACGTGACTGATCATGCACTGATCACGTGACTGATCATGCACTGCTCACGTGGCTGATCATGCAACGATCACGTAGCAACCATGTACTGGTCACGTGACTGATCATGCACTGATCACGTAATTGATCATGCACTGATCACGTGGCTCATCATGCACTGATCACGTGGCTGATCACACATGTATCACGTGACTGATCATGCACTGATCACGTGGCTCTCATGCACTGATCACGTGGCTATCATGCACTGATCACGTGGATATCATGCCCTGATCACGTGGCTGATCACACACGTATCACATGACTGATCATGCACTGATCACGTGGCTATCATGCACTGATCACGTGGCTATCATGCACTGATCACGTGGCTGATCGCAATGATCACGTAGCTACCATGTACTGATCACGTGACTGATCATGCACTGATCACGTAACTGATCATGCACTGATCACGTGACTGATCATGCACTGATCACGTGACTGATCATGCACTGATCACGTGACTGATCATGCACTGATCACGTGGCTATCATGCACGGCTCATGTGGCTGATCATGCAATGTTCACCTAGCTACCATATACTGGTCACGTGACTGATCATGCACTGATCACGTAATTGATCATGCACTGATCATGTGGCTGATCATGCACTGATCACGTGGCTGATCATGCACTGATCACGTGACTGATCATGCACTGATCACGTGACTGATCATGCACTGATCACGTGGCTATCATGCACTGATCACGTGGCTGATCATGCACTGATCACGTGCCTGATCATGCACAGATCACATGACTGATCATGCACTGATCACGTGACTGATCATGCACTGATCACGTGGCTATCATGCACTACTCACGTGGCTGATCATGCAATGATCATGTAGCTACCATGTACTGGTCACGTTGACTGATCATACACTGATCACGTGACTGATCATGCACTGATCACGTGGCTATCATGCACTGATCACGTGGCTGATCATGCACTGATCACCTGATCATGCACTGATCACGTGACTGATCATGCACTGATCACGTGGCTATCATGCACTGATCACGTGGCTGATCATGCACTGATCACGTGGCTGATCATGCACTGATACGTGACTGATCATGCACTGATCACATGACTATCATGCACTGATCACGTGGCTATCATGCACTGATCACGTGGCTGATCATGCACTGATCATGTAGCTACCATGTACTGTCACGTGACTGATCATGCACTGATCACGTGACTGATCATGCACTGATCACGTGGCTATCATGCACTGATCACGTGACTGATCATGCACTGATCACGTCTATATCATGCACTGATCACATGACTGATCATGCACTGATCACGTGGCTGATCATGCACTGATCACGTGACTGATCATGCACTGATCACGTGGCTGATCATGCACTGATCACGTGACTGATCATGCACTGATCACGTGAGTGATCATGCACTGATCACGTGACTGATCATGCACTGATCACGTGGCTATCATGCACTACTCACGTGGCTGATCATGCAATGATCATGTAGCTACCATGTACCGGTCACGTGACTGATCATACACCCATCAGGTGACTGATCATGCACTGATCACGTGGCTATCATGCACTGATCACGTGGCTGATCATGCACTGATCACCTGCCTGGTCATGCACTGATCACGTGACAAATCATGCACTGATCACATGGCTATCATGAACTGATCACCTGGCTGATCATGCACTGATCACGTGGCTGATCATGCACTGATACCGTGACTGAGCATGGACTGATCACATGACTATCATGTAGTGATCACGTGACTTAATGGCGCTGATCATGTGACTGATCATGCACTGATCATGTTTGCTATCATACACTGATCATGTGCCTCTGGAGGCAATAAACAAAGAGCTGAGTAGGCACGAATCAAACAGTCAGCAGGCAATAATCATGGAACTCAGGTGTGAGGAATCATGCTGCTCAGCTGGCAATAATCAAGCAGCTGAGCAGGCAGGAATTACGCAGCACAGCTGACAATTGTCAAGCAGATGACAGGCAGGAATCGTGCAGCTCAGCTGGCAATTGTCAAGCAGATGAGCAGACAGTAATCACGCAGCTCAGCAGGCCCTGATCACGTGACTGAGCAGGCACTGTTCACGTGGCTGATCATACACTGATCACGTGATGATCATGCACTGATCACGTGGATATCATGCACTGATCACGTGGCTGATCATACACTGTTCACGTGTCTGACCATGCACTGATCACGTGGCTGATCATACAGTGCTCAGGTAACTGATCATGCACTGATCACGTGGCTATCATGCACTGATCACGTGGCTGAACATGCACTGTTCACGTGGCTGATCACACACCTGTCACGTGACATATCATGCACTGATCACGTGGCACTCATGCACTGATCACGTGGCTGATCATACTCTGCTCACGTAACTCATCATGCACACATCACGTGGCTATCATGCACTGCTCACGTGGCTCGTCATGGAATGATCACGTAGCTACCATATACTGGTCACGTGACTGATCATGCACTGATCACGTAAATGATCATGCACTGTTCACGTGACTGATCATGTACTGATCACGTGACTGATCATGCACTGATCACGTGGCTATCATGCTCTGCTCACGTGGCTGATCATGCAACGATCACGTAGCAACCATGTACTGGTCACGTGACTGATCATGCACTGATCACGTAATTGATCATGCACTGATCACGTGGCTCATCATGCACTGATCACGTGGCTGATCACACATGTATCACGTGACTGATCATGCACTGATCACGTGGCTATCATGCACTGATCACGTGGCTATCATGCACTGATCACGTGGATATCATGCCCTGATCACGTGGCTGATCACACACGTATCACATGACTGATCATGCACTGATCACGTGGCTATCATGCACTGATCACGTGGCTATCATGCACTGATCACGTGGCTGATCATGCAATGATCACGTAGCTATCATGTACTGATCACGTGACTGATCATGCACTGATCACGTAATTGATCATGCACTGATCACGTGACTGATCATGCACTGATCACGTGAGTGATCATGCACTGATCACGTGACTGATCATGCACTGATCACGTGGCTATCATGCACTGATCACGTGGCTGATCATGCACTGATCACGTAGCTACCATATACTGATCACGTGACTGATCATGCACTGATCACGTAATTGATCATGCACTGATCACGTGGCTGATCATGCACTGATCACGTGGCTGATCATGCACTGATCACGTGACTGATCATGCACTGATCACGTGACTGATCATGCACTGATCACGTGGCTATCATGCACTGATCACGTGGCTGATCATGCACTGATCACGTGCCTGATCATGCACTGATCACATGACTGATCATGCACTGATCACGTGACTGATCATGCACTGATCACGTGGCTATCATGCACTATCACGTGGCTGATCATGCACTGATCACGTAGCTACCATGTACTGATCAGTGACTGATCATACACTGATCACGTGACTGATCATGCACTGATCACGTGGCTATCATGCACTGATCACGTGGCTGATCATGCACTGATCACGTGCCTGATCATGCACTGATCACGTGACTGATCATGCACTGATCACGTGGCTATCATGCACTGATCACGTGGCTGATCATGCACTGATCACGTGGCTGATCATGCACTGATACCATGACTGATCATGCACTGATCACGTGACTATCATGCACTGATCACGTGGCTATCATGCACTGATCACGTGGCTGATCATGCAATGATCACGTAGCTACCATGTACTGGTCACGTGACTGATCATGCACTGATCACGTAATTGATCATGCACTGATCACGTGACTGATCATGCACTGATCACGTGAGTGATCATGCACTGATCACGTGACTGATCATGCACTGATCACGTGGCTATCATGCACTGCTCACGTGGCTGATCATGCAATGATCACGTAGCTACCATGTACTGGTCACGTGACTGATCATGCACTGATCACGTAACTGATCATGCACTGATCACGTGGCTGATCATGCACTGATCACGTGGCTGATCATGCACTGATCACGTGACTGATCATGCACTGATCACGTGACTGATCATGCACTGATCACGTGACTGATCATGCACTGATCACCTGCCTGATCATGCACTGATCACGTGACAAATCATGCACTGATCACATAGCTATCATGAACTGATCACCTGGCTGATCATGCACTGATCACGTGGCTGATCATGCACTGATACCGTGACTGAGCATGGACTGATCACATGACTATCATGTAGTGATCACGTGACTTAATGGCGCTGATCATGTGACTGATCATGCACTGATAATGTTTGCTATCATACACTGATCATGTGCCTCTGGAGGCAATAAACAAAGAGCTGAGTAGGCACGAATTATACAGTCAGCAGGCAATAATCATGGAACTCAGCTGTGAGGAATCATGCTGCTCAGCTGGCAATAATCAAGCAGCTGAGCAGGCAGGAATTACGCAGCACAGCTGTCAATTGTCAAGCAGATGACAGGCAGGAATCGTGCAGCTCAGCTGGCAATTGTCAAGCAGATGAGCAGACAGTAATCACGCAGCTCAGCAGGCCCTGATCACGTGACTGAGCAGGCACTGTTCACGTGGCTGATCATACACTGATCACGTGATGATCATGCACTGATCACTTGGATATCATGCACTGATCACGTGGCTGATCATACACTGTTCACGTGTCTGACCATGCACTGATCACGTGGCTGATCATACACTGCTCACGTAACTGATCATGCACTGATCACGTGGCTATCATGCACTGATCACGTGGCTGAACATGCACTGTTCACGTGGCTGATCACACACTGTCACGTGACATATCATGCACTGATCACGTGGCACTCATGCACTGATCACGTGGCTGATCATACTCTGCTCACGTAACTCATCATGCACACATCACGTGGCTATCATGCACTGCTCACGTGGCTGATCATGGAATGATCACATAGCTACCATATACTGGTCACGTGACTGATCATGCACAGATCACGTAAATGATCATGCACTGTTCACGTGACTGATCATGCACTGATCACGTGACTGATCATGCACTGATCACGTGGCTGATCATGCAACGATCACGTAGCAACCATGTACTGGTCACGTGACTGATCATGCACTGATCACGTAATTGATCATGCACTGATCACGTGGCTCATCATGCACTGATCACGTGGCTGATCACACATGTATCACGTGACTGATCATGCACTGATCACGTGGCTCTCATGCACTGATCACGTGGCTATCATGCACTGATCACGTGGATATCATGCCCTGATCACGTGGCTGATCACACACGTATCACATGACTGATCATGCACTGATCACGTGGCTATCATGCACTGATCACGTGGCTATCATGCACTGATCACGTGGCTGATCATGCAATGATCACGTAGCTACCATGTACTGATCACGTGACTGATCATGCACTGATCACGTAATTGATCATGCACTGATCACGTGACTGATCATGCACTGATCACGTGAGTGATCATGCACTGATCACGTGACTGATCATGCACTGATCACGTGGCTATCATGCACGGATCATGTGGCTGATCATGCAATGATCACGTAGCTACCATATACTGATCACGTGACTGATCATGCACTGATCACGTAATTGATCATGCACTGATCATGTGGCTGATCATGCACTGATCACGTGGCTGATCATGCACTGATCACGTGACTGATCATGCACTGATCACGTGACTGATCATGCACTGATCACGTGGCTATCATGCACTGATCACGTGGCTGATCATGCACTGATCACGTGCCTGATCATGCACTGATCACATGACTGATCATGCACTGATCACGTGACTGATCATGCACTGATCACGTGGCTATCATGCACTACTCACGTGGCTGATCATGCAATGATCATGTAGCTACCATGTACTGGTCAGTGACTGATCATGCACTGATCACGTGACTGATCATGCACTGATCACGTGGCTATCATGCACTGATCACGTGGCTGATCATACACTGATCACGTGCCTGATCATGCACTGATCACGTGACTGATCATGCACTGATCACATGGCTATCATGCACTGATCACGTGGCTGATCATGCACTGATCACGTGGCTGATCATGCACTGATCACGTGACTGATCATGCACTGATCACGTGACTATCATGCACTGATCACGTGGCTATCATGCACTGATCACGTGGCTGATCATGCACTGATCATGTAGCTACCATGTACTGATCACGTGAATGATCATGCACTGATCACGTGACTGATCATGCACTGATCACGTGGCTATCATGCACTGATCACGTGACTGATCATGCACTGATCACGTCTATATCATGCACTGATCACATGACTGATCATGCACTGATCACGTGGCTGATCATGCACTGATCACGTGACTGATCATGCACTGATCACGTGGCTGATCATGCACTGATCACGTGACTGATCATGCACTGTTAACGTGAGTGATCATGCACTGATCACGTGACTGATCATGCACTGATCACGTGGCTATCATGCACTACTCACGTGGCTGATCATGCAATGATCATGTAGCTACCATGTACCGGTCAGGTGACTGATCATACACCCATCAGGTGACTGATCATGCACTGATCACGTGGCTATCATGCACTGATCACGTGGCTGATCATGCACTGATCACCTGCCTGGTCATGCACTGATCACGTGACAAATCATGAACTGATCACATAGCTATCATGATCTGATCACCTGGCTGATCATGCACTGATCACGTGGCTGATCATGCACTGATACCGTGACTGAGCATGGACTGATCACATGACTATCATGTAGTGATCACGTGACTTAATGGCGCTGATCATGTGACTGATCATGCACTGATCATGTTTGCTATCATACACTGATCATGTGCCTCTGGAGGCAATAAACAAAGAGCTGAGTAGGCACGAATCAAACAGTCAGCAGGCAATAATCATGGAACTCAGGTGTGAGGAATCATGCTGCTCAGCTGGCAATAATCAAGCAGCTGAGCAGGCAGGAATTACGCAGCACAGCTGGCAATTGTCAAGCAGATGACAGGCAGGAATCGTGCAGCTCAGCTGGCAATTGTCAAGCAGATGAGCAGACAGTAATCACGCAGCTCAGCAGGCCCTGATCACGTGACTGAGCATGCACTGTTCACGTGGCTGATCATACACTGATCACGTGATGATCATGCACTGATCACTTGGATATCATGCACTGATCACGTGGCTGATCATACACTGTTCACGTGTCTGACCATGCACTGATCACGTGGCTGATCATACACTGCTCACGTAACTGATCATGCACTGATCACGTGGCTATCATGCACTGATCACGTGGCTGAACATGCACTGTTCACGTGGCTGATCACACACCTGTCACGTGACATATCATGCACTGATCACGTGGCACTCATGCACTGATCACGTGGCTGATCATACTCTGCTCACGTAACTCATCATGCACACATCACGTGGCTATCATGCACTGCTCACGTGGCTCGTCATGGAATGATCACATAGCTACCATATACTGGTCACGTGACTGATCATGCACAGATCACGTAAATGATCATGCACTGTTCACGTGACTGATCATGTACTGATCACGTGACTGATCATGCACTGATCACGTGGCTATCATGCACTGCTCACGTGGCTGATCATGCAACGATCACGTAGCAACCATGTACTGGTCACGTGACTGATCATGCACTGATCACGTAATTGATCATGCACTGATCACGTGGCTCATCATGCACTGATCACGTGGCTGATCACACATGTATCACGTGACTGATCATGCACTGATCACGTGGCTATCATGCACTGATCACGTGGCTATCATGCACTGATCACGTGGATATCATGCACTGATCACGTGGCTGATCACACACGTATCACATGACTGATCATGCACTGATCACGTGGCTATCATGCACTGATCACGTGGCTATCATGCACTGATCACGTGGCTGATCATGCAATGATCACGTAGCTATCATGTACTGATCACGTGACTGATCATGCACTGATCACGTAATTGATCATGCACTGATCACGTGACTGATCATGCACTGATCACGTGAGTGATCATGCACTGATCACGTGACTGATCATGCACTGATCACGTGGCTATCATGCACTGATCATGTGGCTGATCATGCAATGATCACGTAGCTACCATGCACTGGTCACGTGACTGATCATGCACTGATCACGTAATTGATCATGCACTGATCACGTGGCTGATCATGCACTGATCACGTGGCTGATCATGCACTGATCACGTGACTGATCATGCACTGATCACGTGACTGATCATGCACTGATCACGTGGCTATCATGCACTGATCACGTGGCTGATCATGCACTGATCACGTGCCTGATCATGCACTGATCACATGACTGATCATGCACTGATCACGTGACTGATCATGCACTGATCACGTGGCTATCATGCACTACTCACGTGGCTGATCATGCACTGATCATGTAGCTACCATGTACTGGTCAGTTGACTGATCATACACTGATCACGTGACTGATCATGCACTGATCACGTGGCTATCATGCACTGATCACGTGGCTGATCATGCACTGATCACGTGCCTGATCATGCACTGATCACGTGACTGATCATGCACTGATCACGTAGCTATCATGCACTGATCACGTGGCTGATCATGCACTGATCACGTGGCTGATCATGCACTGATACCGTGACTGATCATGCACTGATCACATGACTATCATGCACTGATCACGTGGCTATCATGCACTGATCACGTGGCTGATCATGCAATGATCACGTAGCTACCATGTACTGGTCACGTGACTGATCATGCACTGATCACGTAATTGATCATGCACTGATCACGTGACTTATCATGCACTGATCACGTGACTGATCATGCACTGATCACGTGACTGATCATGCACTGATCACGTGGCTATCATGCACTGCTCACGTGGCTGATCATGCAATGATCACGTAGCTACCATATACTGGTCACGTGACTGATCATGCACTGATCACGTAACTGATCATGCACTGATCACGTGGCTGATCATGCACTGATCACGTGGCTGATCATGCACTGATCACGTGACTGATCATGCACTGATCACGTGACTGATCATGCACTGATCACGTGACTGATCATGCACTGATCACCTGCCTGGTCATGCACTGATCACGTGACTGATCATGCACTGATCACATGGCTATCATGAACTGATCACGTGGCTGATCATGCACTGATCACGTGGCTGATCATGCACTGATACCGTGACTGAGCATGGACTGATCACATGACTATCATGTAGTGATCACGTGACTTAATGGCTCTGATCATGTGACTGATCATGCACTGATCATGTTTGCTATCATACACTGATCATGTGCCTCTGGAGGCAATAAACAAAGAGCTGAGTAGGCACGAATCAAACAGTCAGCAGGCAATAATCATGGAACTCAGGTGTGAGGAATCATGCTGCTCAGCTGGCAATAATCAAGCAGCTGAGCAGGCAGGAATTACGCAGCACAGCTGTCAATTGTCAAGCAGATGACAGGCAGGAATCGTGCAGCTCAGCTGGCAATTGTCAAGCAGATGAGCAGACAGTAATCACGCAGCTCAGCAGGCCCTGATCACGTGACTGAGCAGGCACTGTTCACGTGGCTGATCATACACTGATCACGTGATGATCATGCACTGATCACGTGGATATAATTCACTGATCACGTGGCTGATCATACACTGTTCACGTGTCTGACCATGCACTGATCACGTGGCTGATCATACACTGCTCACGTAACTGATCATGCACTGATCACGTGGCTATCATGCACTGATCACGTGGCTGAACATGCACTGTTCACGTGGCTGATCACACACCTGTCACGTGACATATCATGCACTGATCACGTGGCACTCATGCACTGATCACGTGGCTGATCATACTCTGCTCACGTAACTCATCATGCACACATCACGTGGCTATCATGCACTGCTCACGTGGCTCGTCATGGAATGATCACATAGCTACCATATACTGGTCACGTGACTGATCATGCACTGATCACGTAAATGATCATGCACTGATCACGTGACTGATCATGCACTGATCACGTGACTGATCATGCACTGATCACGTGGCTGAT
This sequence comes from Bos javanicus, assembly GCF_032452875.1. Classification (NCBI taxonomy): domain Eukaryota; kingdom Metazoa; phylum Chordata; class Mammalia; order Artiodactyla; family Bovidae; genus Bos; species Bos javanicus. Next base: position 42,277 of record NW_026893744.1, on the reverse strand, counting down.
CATGCACGATCACGTAGCAACCATGTACTGGTCACGTGACTGATCATGCACTGATCACGTAATTGATCATGCACTGATCACGTGGCTCATCATGCACTGATCACGTGGCTGATCACACATGTATCACGTGACTGATCATGCACTGATCACGTGGCTCTCATGCACTGATCACGTGGCTATCATGCACTGATCACGTGGATATCATGCACTGATCACGTGGCTGATCACACACGTATCACATGACTGATCATGCACTGATCACGTGGCTATCATGCACTGATCACGTGGCTATCATGCACTGATCACGTGGCTGATCATGCAATGATCACGTAGCTATCATGTACTGGTCACGTGACTGATCATGCACTGATCACGTAATTGATCATGCACTGATCACGTGACTGATCATGCACTGATCACGTGGTGATCATGCACTGATCACGTGACTGATCATGCACTGATCACGTGGCTATCATGCACTGATCACGTGGCTGATCATGCAATGATCACGTAGCTACCATATACTGATCACGTGACTGATCATGCACTGATCACGTGACTGATCATGCACTGATCACGTGGCTGATCATGCACTGATCACGTGGCTGATCATGCACTGATCACGTGACTGATCATGCACTGATCACGTGACTGATCATGCACTGATCACGTGGCTATCATGCACTGATCACGTGGCTGATCATGCACTGATCACGTGCCTGATCATGCACTGATCACATGACTGATCATGCACTGATCACGTGACTGATCATGCACTGATCACGTGGCTATCATGCACTACTCACGTGGCTGATCATGCAATGATCATGTAGCTACCATGTACAGGTCACGTGACTGATCATACACCCATCAGGTGACTGATCATGCACTGATCACGTGGCTATCATGCACTGATCACGTGACTGATCATGCACTGATCACGTCTATATCATGCACTGATCACATGACTGCCCATGCACTGATCAAGTGGATGATCATACACTAATCATGTGACAGATCATGCACTGATTACGTGGCTGATCATGCACTGATACCGTGACTGAGCATGGACTGATCACATGACTATCATGTAGTGATCACGTGACTTAATGGCGCTGATCATGTGACTGATCATGCGCTGATCATGTTTGCTATCATACACTGATCATGTGCCTCTGGAGGCAATAAACAAGAGCTGAGTAGGCACGAATCAAACAGTCAGCAGGCAATAATCATGGAACTCAGGTGTGAGGAATCATGCTGCTCAGCTGGCAATAATCAAGCAGCTGAGCAGGCAGGAATTACGCAGCACAGCTGACAATTGTCAAGCAGATGACAGGCAGGAATCGTGCAGCTCAGCTGGCAATGTCAAGCAGATGAGCAGACGGTAATCACGCAGCTCAGCAGGCCCAGATCACGTGACTGAGCATGCACTGTTCACGTGGCTGATCATACACTGCTCACGTAACTGATAATGCACTGATCAAGTGGCTATCATGCACTGATCACGTGGCTGATCATACACTGTTCACATGTCTGACCATGCACTGATCACGTGGCTGATCATACACTGCTCACGTAACTGATCATGCACTGATCACGTGGCTGATCATACACTGATCAGTTGGCTATCATGCACTTATTACTTGGCTGATCATACACTGATCACGTGACTGATAATGCACTGATCATCTGGCTATCGTGCACTCATTAACTGGCTATCGTGCACTGATCACGTGGTTGATCATACACTGATCACGAGACTGATCATGCACTAATCACGTCTATATCATGCACTGATCACATGACTGCCCATGCACTGATCACCCGGATGATCATACACTGATCATGCGACAGATCATGCACTGATCACGTGGCTATCATGCACTGCTCACGCGGCTGTTCATGCAATGATCACGTAGCTACCATGTACTGGTCACGTGAGTGATCATGCACTGATCACGTAATTGATCATGCACTGATCAGGTGACTTATCATGCACTGTTAACGTGAGTGATCATGCACTGATCACGTGACTGATCATGCACTGATCTCGTGGCTATCATGCACGGCTCATGTGGCTGATCATGCAATGATCACCTAGCTACCATATACTGGTCACGTGACTGATCATGCACTGATCACGTAATTGATCATGCACTGTTCATGTGGCTGATCATGCACTGATCACGTGGCTGATCATCCACTGATCACGTGACTGATCATGCACTGATCACGTGACTGATCATGCACTGATCACCTGCCTGGTCATGCACAGATCACGTGACAAATCATGAACTGATCACATAGCTATCATGAACTGATCACCTGGCTGATCATGCACTGATCACGTGGCTGATCATGCACTGATACCGTGACTGAGCATGGACTGATCACATGACTATCATGTAGTGATCACGTGACTTAATGGCTCTGATCATGTGACTGATCATGCACTGATAATGTTTGCTATCATATACTGATCATGTGCCTCTGAAGGCAATAAACAAAGAGCTGAGTAGGCATGAATTATACAGTCAGCAGGCAATAATCATGGAACTCAGCTGTGAGGAATCATGCTGCTCAGCTGGCAATAATCAAGCAGCTAGCAGGCAGGAATTACGCAGCACAGCTGTCAATTGTCAAGCAGATGACAGGCAGGAATCGTGCAGCTCAGCTGGCAATTGTCAAGCAGATGAGCAGACAGTAGTCACGCAGCTCAGCAGGCCCTGATCACGTGACTGAGCAGGCACTGTTCACGTGGCTGATCATACACTGATCACGTGATGATCATGCACTGATCACTTGGATATCATGCACTGATCACATGGCTGATCATACACTGTTCACGTGTCTGACCATGCACTGATCACGTGGCTGATCATACAGTGCTCAGGTAACTGATCATGCACTGATCACGTGGCTATCATGGACTGATCACGTGGCTGAACATGCACTGTTCACGTGGCTGATCACACACCTGTCACGTGACATATCATGCACTGATCACGTGGCACTCATGCACTGATCACGTGGCTGATCATACTCTGCTCACGTAACTAATCATGCACACATCACGTGGCTATCATGCACTGCTCACGTGGCTCGTCATGGAATGATCACATAGCTACCATATACTGGTCACGTGACTGATCATGCACAGATCACGTAAATGATCATGCACTGTTCACGTGACTGATCATGTACTGATCACGTGACTGATCATGCACTGATCACGTGGCTCATCATGCACTGTTAACGTGAGTGATCATGCACTTATCACGTGACTGATCATCCACTGATCTCGTGGCTATCATGCACTACTCACGTGGCTAATCATGCAATGATCACGTGACTGTTCAAGCACTGATCACGTGGCTACCATGTACTGGTCACGTGAGTGATCATGCACTGATCACGTAATTGATCATGCACTGATCAGGTGACTTATCATGCACTGTTAACGTGAGTGATCATGCACTGATCACGTGACTGATCATGCACTGATCTCGTGGCTATCATGCACGGCTCATGTGGCTGATCATGCAATGTTCACCTAGCTACCATATACTGGTCACGTGACTGATCATGCACTGATCACGTAATTGATCATGCACTGATCATGTGACTTATAATGCACTGTTAACGTGAGTGATCATGCACTTATCACGTGACTGATCATCCACTGATCTCGTGGCTATCATGCACTACTCACGTGGCTAATCATGCAATGATCACGTGACTGTTCAAGCACTGATCACGTGGCTATCTTGCACTGATCACTTGGCTGGTCATACACTGATCACGTGCCTGGTCATGCACAGATTACATGATTGATCATGCACTGAACACGTGACTGATCATGCACTGATCACGTGGCTATCATGCACTACTCACGTGGCTGATCATGCAATGATCATGTAACTACTATGTACCGGTCAGTTGACTGATCATACACCCATCAGGTGACGGATCATGCACTGATCATGTGGCTATCATGCACTGTTCACGTGGCTGATCATACACTGATCACCTGCCTGGTCATGCACAGATCACGTGACAAATCATGAACTGATCACATAGCTATCATGAACTGATCACCTGGCTGATCATGCACTGATCACGTGGATGATCATGCACTGATACCGTGACTGAGCATGGACTGATCACATGACTATCATGTAGTGATCACGTGGCTATCATGCACTACTCACGTGGCTGATCATGCAATGATCATGTAGCTACCATGTACAGGTCACGTGAATGATCATACACCCATCAGGTGACTGATCATGCACTGATCACGTGGCTATCATGCACTTATCACGAGACTGATCATGCACTGATCACGTCTATATCATGCACTGATCACATGACTGCCCATGCACTGATCACGGGAATGATCATACACTAATCATGTGACAGATCATGCACTGATCACGTGGCTGATCATGCACTGATCAGGTGACTTATCATGCACTGTTAACGTGAGTGATCATGCACTGATCACGTGACTGATCATGCACTGATCACGTGGCTATCATGCACTGCTCACGTGGCTGATCATGCAATGATCATGTAGCTACCATGTACCAGTCAGGTGACTGATCATACACCCATCAGGTGACGGATCATGCGCTGATCACGTGGCTATCATGCACTGTTCACGTGGCTGATCATACACTGATCACCTGCCTGGTCATGCACAGATCACGTGACAAATCATGAACTGATCACATAGCTATCATGAACTGATCACCTGGCTGATCATTCACTGATCACGTGGCTATCATGCACTGCTCACGCGGCTGTTCATGCAATGATCACGTAGCTACCATGTACTGGTCACGTGAGTGATCATGCACTGATCACGTAATTGATCATGCACTGATCAGGTGACTTATCATGCACTGTTAACGTGAGTGATCATGCACTGATCACGTGACTGATCATGCACTGATCACGTGGCTATCATGCACTACTCACGTGGCTGATCATGCAATGATCATGTAGCTACCATGTACCGGTCAGGTGACTGATCATACACCCATCAGGTGAGGGATCATGCACTGATCACGTGGCTATCATGCACTGTTCACGTGGATGATCATACACTGATCACGTGACTGATCATGCACTGATCACGTGACTGATCATGCACTGATCACGTGACTGATCATGCACTGATCACCTGCCTGGTCATGCACAGATCACGTGACAAATCATGAACTGATCACATAGCTATCATGAACTGATCACCTGGCTGATCATGCACTGATCACGTGGCTGATCATGCACTGATACCGTGACTGAGCATGGACTGATCACATGACTATCATGTAGTGATCACGTGACTTAATGGCGCTGATCATGTGACTGATCATGCGCTGATCATGTTTGCTATCATACACTGATCATGTGCCTCTGGAGGCAATAAACAAAGAGCTGAGTAGGCACGAATCAAACAGTCAGCAGGCAATAATCATGGAACTCAGGTGTGAGGAATCATGCTGCTCAGCTGGCAATAATCAAGCAGCTGAGCAGGCAGGAATTACGCAGCACAGCTGATAATTGTCAAGCAGATGACAGGCAGGAATCGTGCAGCTCAGCTGGCAATTGTCAAGCAGATGAGCAGACGGTAATCACGCAGCTCAGCAGGCCCAGATCACGTGACTGAGCATGCACTGTTCACGTGGCTGATCATACGCTGCTCACGTAACTGATAATGCACTGATCACGTGGCTATCATGCACTGATCACGTGGCTGATCATACACTGTTCACGTGTTTGACCATGCACTGATCACGTGGCTGATCATACGCTCACGTAACTGATCATGCACTGATCACGTGGCTGATCATACACTGATCAGTTGGCTATCATGCACTTATTACTTGGCTGATCATACACTGATCACGTGACTGATAATGCACTGATCATCTGGCTATCGTGCACTCATTAACTGGCTATCGTGCACTGATCACGTGGTTGATCATACACTGATCACGAGACTGATCATGCACTAATCACGTCTATATCATGCACTGATCACATGACTGCCCATGCACTGATCACCCGGATGATCATACACTGATCATGCGACTGATCATGCACTGATCACGTGGCTATCATGCACTGCTCACGCGGCTGTTCATGCAATGATCACGTAGCTACCATGTACTGGTCACGTGAGTGATCATGCACTGATCACGTAATTGATCATGCACTGATCAGGTGACTTATCATGCACTGTTAACGTGAGTGATCATGCACTGATCACGTGACTGATCATGCACTGATCTCGTGGCTATCATGCACGGCTCATGTGGCTGATCATGCAATGATCACCTAGCTACCATATACTGGTCACGTGACTGATCATGCACTGATCACGTAATTGATCATGCACTGATCATGTGGCTGATCATGCACTGATCACGTGGCTGATCATCCACTGATCACGTGACTGATCATGCACTGATCACGTGGATGATCATACACTAATCACGTGACAGATCATGCACTGCTCACCTGCCTGGTCATGCACAGATCACGTGACAAATCATGAACTGATCACATAGCTATCATGAACTGATCACCTGGCTGATCATGCACTGATCACGTGGCTGATCATGCACTGATACCGTGATTGAGCATGGACTGATCACATGACTATCATGTAGTGATCACGTGACTTAATGGCTCTGATCATGTGACTGATCATGCACTGATAATGTTTGCTATCATATACTGATCATGTGCCTCTGGAGGCAATAAACAAAGAGCTGAGTAGGCATGAATTATACAGTCAGCAGGCAATAATCATGGAACTCAGCTGTGAGAATCATGCTGCTCAGCTGGCAATAATCAAGCAGCTAGCAGGCAGGAATTACGCAGCACAGCTGTCAATTGTCAAGCAGATGACAGGCAGGAATCGTGCAGCTCAGCTGGCAATTGTCAAGCAGATGAGCAGACAGTAATCACGCAGCTCAGCAGGCCCTGATCACGTGACTGAGCAGGCACTGTTCACGTGGCTGATCATACACTGATCACGTGATGATCATGCACTGATCACTTGGATATCATGCACTGATCACATGGCTGATCATACACTGTTCACGTGTCTGACCATGCACTGATCACGTGGCTGATCATACAGTGCTCAGGTAACTGATCATGCACTGATCACGTGGCTATCATGGACTGATCACGTGGCTGAACATGCACTGTTCACGTGGCTGATCACACACCTGTCACGTGACATATCATGCACTGATCACGTGGCACTCATGCACTGATCACGTGGCTGATCATACTCTGCTCACGTAACTCATCATGCACACATCACGTGGCTATCATGCACTGCTCACGTGGCTCGTCATGGAATGATCACATAGCTACCATATACTGGTCACGTGACTGATCATGCACAGATCACGTAAATGATCATGCACTGTTCACGTGACTGATCATGTACTGATCACGTGACTGATCATGCACTGATCACGTGGCTATCATGCTCTGCTCACGTGGCTGATCATGCAATGATCACGTAGCAACCATGTACTGGTCACGTGACTGATCATGCACTGATCACGTAATTGGTCCTGCACTGATCACATGGCTCATCATGCACTGATCACGTGGCTGATCACACATGCATCACGTGACTGATCATGCACTGATCACGTGGCTCTCATGCACTGATCACGTGGGTATCATGCACTGATCACGTGGATATCATGCCCTGATCACGTGGCTGATCACACACGTATCACATGACTGATCATGCACTGATCACGTGGCTATCATGCAGTGATCACGTGGCTATCATGCACTGATCACGCGGCTGATCACGCAATGATCACGTAGCTACCATGTACTGGTCACGTGACTGATCATGCACTGATCACGTAATTGATCATGCACTGATCACGTGACTTATAATGCACTGTTAACGTGAGTGATCATGCACTGATCACGTGACTGATCATCCACTGATCTCGTGGCTATCATGCACGGCTCATGTGGCTGATCATGCAATGTTCACCTACCTACCATATACTGGTCACGTGACTGATCATGCACTGATCACGTGCCTGGTCATGCACAGATTACATGAATGATCATGCACTGAACACGTGACTGATCATGCACTGATCACGTGGCTATCATGCACTACTCACGTGGCTGATCATGCAATGATCATGTAGCTACCATGTACCGGTCAGTTGACTGATCATACACCCATCAGGTGACGGATCATGCACTGATCACGTGGCTATCATGCACTGTTCACGTGAGTGATCATACACTGATCACCTGCCTGGTCATGCACAGATCACGTGACAAATCATGAACTGATCACATAGCTATCATGAACTGATCACCTGGCTGATCATGCACGGATCACGTGGATGATCATGCACTGATACCGTGACTGAGCATGGACTGATCACATGACTATCATGTAGTGATCACGTGGCTATCATGCACTACTCACGTGGCTGATCATGCAATGATCATGTAGCTACCATGTACAGGTCACGTGAATGATCATACACCCATCAGGTGACTGATCATGCACTGATCACGTGGCTATCATGCACTTATCACGAGACTGATCATGCACTGATCACGTCTATATCATGCACTGATCACATGACTGCCCATGCACTGATCACGTGGATGATCATACACTAATCATGTGACAGATCATGCACTGATCACGTGGCTGATCATGCACTGATCAGGTGACTTATCATGCACTGTTAACGTGAGTGATCATGCACTGATCACGTGACTGATCATGCACTGATCACGTGGCTATCATGCACTGTTCACGTGGCTGATCATACACTGATCACCTGCCTGGTCATGCAAAGATCACGTGACAAATCATGAACTGATCACATAGCTATCATGAACTGATCACGTGACTGATCATGCACTGATCTCGTGGCTATCATGCACGGCTCATGTGGCTGATCATGCAATGATCACCTAGCTACCATATACTGGTCACGTGACTGATCATGCACTGATCACGTAATTGATCATGCACTGATCATGTGGCTGATCATGCACTGATCACGTGGCTGATCATCCACTGATCACGTGACTGATCATGCACTGATCACCTGCCTGGTCATGCACAGATCACGTGACAAATCATGAACTGATCACATAGCTGATCATGAACTGATCACCTGACTGAGCATGGACTGATCACATGACTATCATGTAGTGATCACGTGACTTAATGGCGCTGATCATGTGACTGATCATGCGCTGATAATGTTTGCTATCATACACTGATCATGTGCCTCTGGAGGCAATAAACAAAGAGCTGAGTAGGCACGAATCAAACAGTCAGCAGGCAATAATCATGGAACTCAGGTGTGAGGAATCATGCTGCTCAGCTGGCAATAATCAAGCAGCTGAGCAGGCAGGAATTACGCAGCACAGCTAATAATTGTCAAGCAGATGACAGGCAGGAATCGTGCAGCTCAGCTGGCAATTGTCAAGCAGATGAGCAGACGGTAATCACGCAGCTCAGCAGGCCCAGATCACGTGACTGATCATGCACTGATCACGTAATTGATCATGCACTGATCAGGTGACTTATAATGCACTGTTAACGTGAGTGATCATGCACTGATCACGTGACTGATCATCCACTGATCTCCTGGCTATCATGCACGGCTCATGTGGCTGATCATGCAATGTTCACCTAGCTACCATGTACTGGTCACGTGACTGATCATGCACTGATCACGTGATTGATCATGCACTGATCATGTGGCTGATCATGCACTGATCACGTGGCTGATCATCCACTGATCACGTGACTGATCATGCACTGATCACGTGACTCTTCATGCACTGATCACGTGGCTATCATGCACTGATCCCTTGGCTGGTCATACACTGATCACGTTTCTGGTCATGCACAGATTACATGACTGATCATGCACTGAACACGTGACTGATCATGCACTGATCACGTGGCTATCATGCACTGCTCACGTGGCTGATCATGCAATGATCATGTAGCTACCATGTACCGGACAGGTGACTGATCATACACCGATCAGGTGACGGATCATGCACTGATCACGTGGCTATCATGCACTGTTCACGTGGCTGATCATACACTGATCACGTGGCTGGTCATGCACAGATCACGTGACAAATCATGAACTGATCACATAGCTATCATGAACTGATCACGTGGCTGATCATGCACTGATCACGTGGATGATCATGCACTGATAACGTGACTGAGCATGGACTGATCACATGGCTGATCATGCAGTGATCACGTGGCTATCATGCACTGCTCACGTGGCTGATCATGCAATGATCACGTAGCTACCATGCACAGGTCACGTGAATGATCATGCACCGATCAGGTGACTGATCATGCACTGATAACGTGACTGAGCATGGACTGATCACATGACTGATCATGTAGTGATCACGTGACTTAATGGCGCTGATCATGTGACTGATCATGCGCTGATCATGTTTGCTATCATACACGGATCATGTGCCTCTGGAGGCAATAAACAAAGAGCTGAGTAGGCACGAGTCAAACAGTCAGCAGGCAATAATCATGGAACTCAGGTGTAAGGAATCATGCTGCTCAGCTGGCAATAATCAAGCAGCTGAGCAGGCAGGAATTACGCAGCACAGCTGATAATTGTCAAGCAGATGACAGGCAGGAATCGTGCAGCTCAGCTGGCATTTGTCAAGCAGATGAGCAGACGGTAATCACGCAGCTCAGCAGGCCCAGATCACGTGACTGAGCATGCACTGTTCACGTGGCTGATCATACGCTGCTCACGTAACTGATAATGCACTGATCACGTGGCTATCATGCACTGATCACGTGGCTGATCATACACTGTTCACGTGGCTGACCATGCACTGATCACGTGGCTGATCATACACTGATCACGTAACTGATCATGCACTGATCACGTGGCTGATCATACACTGATCAGTTGGCTATCATGCACTTATTACGTGGCTGATCATGCACTGATCACGTGACTGATAATGCACTGATCATCTGGCTATCGTGCACTCATTACCTGGCTATCGTGCACTGATCACGTGGCTGATCATGCACTGATCACGTGGCTGATCATGCACTGATCACGTCTATATCATGCACTGATCACGTGACTGCCCATGCACTGATCACCCGGATGATCATACACTGATCATGCGACAGATCATGCACTGATCACGTGGCTATCATGCACTGCTCACGCGGCTGTTCATGCAATGATCACGTAGCTACCATGTACTGGTCACGTGAGTGATCATGCACTGATCACGTAATTGATCATGCACTGATCAGGTGACTTATCATGCACTGTTAACGTGAGTGATCATGCACTGATCACGTGACTGATCATGCACTGATCTCGTGGCTATCATGCACGGCTCATGTGGCTGATCATGCAATGATCACCTAGCTACCATATACCGGTCACGTGACTGATCATGCACCCATCACGTGACTGATCATGCACTGATCACGTGGCTGATCATGCACTGATCACGTGGCTGATCATGCACTGATCACGTGGCTGATCATGCACTGATCACCTGCCTGGTCATGCACAGGTCACGTGACAAATCATGAACTGATCACATAGCTATCATGAACTGATCACCTGGCTGATCATGCACTGATCACGTGGCTGATCATGCACTGATACCGTGACTGAGCATGGACTGATCACATGACTATCATGTAGTGATCACGTGACTTAATGGCGCTGATCATGTGACTGATCATGCGCTGATCATGTTTGCTATCATACACTGATCATGTGCCTCTGGAGGCAATAAACAAAGAGCTGAGTAGGCACGAATCAAACAGTCAGCAGGCAATAATCATGGAACTCAGGTGTGAGGAATCATGCTGCTCAGCTGGCAATAATCAAGCAGCTGAGCAGGCAGGAATTACGCAGCACAGCTGGCAATTGTCAAGCAGATGACAGGCAGGAATCGTGCAGCTCAGCTGGCAATTGTCAAGCAGATGAGCAGACGGTAATCACGCAGCTCAGCAGGCCCAGATCACGTGACTGAGCATGCACTGTTCACGTGGCTGATCATACGCTGCTCACGTAACTGATAATGCACTGATCACGTGGCTATCATGCACTGATCACGTGGCTGATCATACACTGTTCACGTGTTTGACCATGCACTGATCACGTGGCTGATCATACACTGCTCACGTAACTGATCATGCACTGATCACGTGGCTGATCATACACTGATCACGTAACTGATCATGCACTTATTACTTGGCTGATCATACACTGATCACGTGACTGATAATGCACTGATCATCGTGGCTATCGTGCACTGATTAACTGGCTATCGTGCACTGATCACGTGGTTGATCATACACTGATCACGAGACTGATCATGCACTAATCACGTCTATATCATGCACTGATCACGTGACTGCCCATGCACTGATCACCCGGATGATCATACACTGATCACGCGACAGATCATGCACTGATCACGTGGCTATCATGCACTGCTCACGCGGCTGTTCATGCAATGTTCACGTAGCTACCATGTACTGGTCACGTGACTGATCATGCACTGATCACGTAATTGATCATGCACTGATCAGGTGGCTATCATGCACTGATAACGTGGTGATCATGCACTGATCACGTGACTGATCATGCACTGATCTCGTGGCTATCATGCACTGCTCACGTGGCTGATCATGCAATGATCACCTAGCTACCATATACTGGTCACGTGACTGATCATGCACTGATCACGTGACTGATCATGCACTGATCACGTGGCTATCATGCACTGATCACGTGGCTGATCATCCACTGATCACGTAACTGATCATGCACTGATCACGAGACTGATCATGCACTAATCACGTCTATATCATGCACTGATCACGTGGCTGCCCATGCACTGATCACCCGGATGATCATACACTGATCACGCGACTGATCATGCACTGATCACGTGGCTATCATGCACTGCTCACGCGGCTGTTCATGCAATGATCACGTAGCTACCATGTACTGGTCACGTGAGTGATCATGCACTGATCACGTAGTTGATCATGCACTGATCAGGTGACTTATCATGCACTGTTAACGTGAGTGATCATGCACTGATCACGTGACTGATCATGCACTGATCACGTGGCTATCATGCACGACTCACGTGGCTGATCATGCAATGATCACGTAGCTACCATGTACCGGTCAGGTGACTGATCATACACCCATCAGGTGACGGATCATGCACTGATCATGTGGCTGATCATGCACTGATCACGTGGCTGATCATGCACTGATCACGTGGCTGATCATGCACTGATCACCTGCCTGGTCATGCACAGGTCACGTGACAAATCATGAACTGATCACATAGCTATCATGAACTGATCACCTGGCTGATCATGCACTGATCACGTGGCTGATCATGCACTGATACCGTGACTGAGCATGGACTGATCACATGACTATCAGGTAGTGATCACGTGACTTAATGGCGCTGATCATGTGACTGATCATGCGCTGATCATGTTTGCTATCATACACTGATCATGTGCCTCTGGAGGCAATAAACAAAGAGCTGAGTAGGCACGAATCAAACAGTCAGCAGGCAATAATCATGGAACTCAGGTGTGAGGAATCATGCTGCTCAGCTGGCAATAATCAAGCAGCTGAGCAGGCAGGAATTACGCAGCACAGCTGGTAATTGTCAAGCAGATGACAGGAAGGAATCGTGCAGCTCAGCTGGCAATTGTCAAGCAGATGAGCAGACGGTAATCACGCAGCTCAGCAGGCCCAGATCACGTGACTGAGCATGCACTGTTCACGTGGCTGACCATACGCTGCTCACGTAACTGATAATGCACTGATCACGTGGCTATCATGCACTGATCACGTGGCTGATCATACACTGTTCACGTGTTTGACCATGCACTGATCACGTGGCTGATCATACACTGCTCACGTAACTGATCATGCACTGATCACGTGGCTGATCATACACTGATCAGTTGGCTATCATGCACTTATTACTTGGCTGATCATACACTGATCACGTGACTGATAATGCACTGATCATCTGGCTATGGTGCACTCATTAACTGGCTATCGTGCACTGATCACGTGGTTGATCATACACTGATCACGAGACTGATCATGCACTAATCACGTCTATATCATGCACTGATCACATGACTGCCCATGCACTGATCACCCGGATGATCATACACTGATCATGCGACAGATCATGCACTGATCACGTGGCTATCATGCACTGCTCACGCGGCTGTTCATGCAATGATCACGTAGCTACCATGTACTGGTCACGTGAGTGATCATGCACTGATCACGTAATTGATCATGCACTGATCAGGTGACTTATCATGCACTGTTAACGTGAGTGATCATGCACTGATCACGTGACTGATCATGCACTGATCTCGTGGCTATCATGCACGGCTCATGTGGCTGATCATGCAATGATCACCTAGCTACCATATACTGGTCACGTGACTGATCATGCACTGATCACGTAATTGATCATGCACTGATCATGTGGCTGATCATGCACTGATCACGTGGCTGATCATCCACTGATCACGTGACTGATCATGCACTGATCACGTGACTGATCATGCACTGATCACGTGACTGATCATGCACTGATCACCTGCCTGGTCATGCACAGATCACGTGACAAATCATGAACTGATCACATAGCTATCATGAACTGATCACCTGGCTGATCATGCACTGATCACGTGGCTGATCATGCACTGATACCGTGACTGAGCATGGACTGATCACATGACTATCATGTAGTGATCACGTGACTTAATGGCTCTGATCATGTGACTGATCATGCACTGATAATGTTTGCTATCATATACTGATCATGTGCCTCTGGAGGCAATAAACAAAGAGCTGAGTAGGCACGAATTATACAGTCAGCAGGCAATAATCATGGAACTCAGCTGTGAGGAATCATGCTGCTCAGCTGGCAATAATCAAGCAGCTAGCAGGCAGGAATTACGCAGCACAGCTGTCAATTGTCAAGCAGATGACAGGCAGGAATCGTGCAGCTCAGCTGGCAATTGTCAAGCAGATGAGCAGACAGTAATCACGCAGCTCAGCAGGCCCTGATCACGTGACTGAGCAGGCACTGTTCACGTGGCTGATCATACACTGATCACGTGATGATCATGCACTGATCACTTGGATATCATGCACTGATCACATGGCTGATCATACACTGTTCACGTGTCTGACCATGCACTGATCACGTGGCTGATCATACAGTGCTCAGGTAACTGATCATGCACTGATCACGTGGCTATCATGGACTGATCACGTGGCTGAACATGCACTGTTCACGTGGCTGATCACACACCTGTCACGTGACATATCATGCACTGATCACGTGGCACTCATGCACTGATCACGTGGCTGATCATACTCTGCTCACGTAACTCATCATGCACACATCACGTGGCTATCATGCACTGCTCACGTGGCTCGTCATGGAATGATCACATAGCTACCATATACTGGTCACGTGACTGATCATGCACAGATCACGTAAATGATCATGCACTGTTCACGTGACTGATCATGTACTGATCACGTGACTGATCATGCACTGATCACGTGGCTATCATGCTCTGCTCACGTGGCTGATCATGCAACGATCACGTAGCAACCATGTACTGGTCACGTGACTGATCATGCACTGATCACGTAATTGATCCTGCACTGATCACGTGGCTGATCACACATGTATCACGTGGCTGATCATGCACTGATCACGTGGCTGATCATGCACTGATCACGTGGCTGATCATGCACTGATCACGTGGATATCATGCCCTGATCACGTGGCTGATCACACACGTATCACATGACTGATCATGCACTGATCACGTGGCTATCATGCAGTGATCACGTGGCTATCATGCACTGATCACGCGGCTGATCACGCAATGATCACGTAGCTACCATGTACTGGTCACGTGACTGATCATGCACTGATCACGTAATTGATCATGCACTGATCAGGTGACTTATCATGCACTGTTAACGTGAGTGATCATGCACTGATCACGTGACTGATCATCCACTGATCTCGTGGCTATCATGCACGGCTCATGTGGCTGATCATGCAATGATCACGTAGCTACCATGTACTGGTCACGTGACTGATCATGCACTGATCACGTAATTGATCATGCACTGATCACGTGGCTGATCATGCACTGATCACGTGGCTGATCATCCACTGATCACGTGACTGATCATGCACTGATCACGTGACTGATCATGCACTGATCACGTGGCTATCATGCACTGATCACTTGGCTGGTCATGCACTGATCACGTGCCTGGTCATGCACAGATTACATGACTGATCATGCACTGAACACGTGACTGATCATGCACTGATCACGTGGCTATCATGCACTACTCACGTGGCTGATCATGCAATGATCATGTAGCTACCATGTACCGGTCACGTGACTGATCATACACCCATCAGGTGACGGATCATGCACTGATCATGTGGCTATCATGCACTGTTCACGTGGCTGATCATACACTGATCACCTGCCTGGTCATGCACAGATCACGTGACAAATCATGCACTGATCACGTAGCTATCATGAACTGATCACGTGGCTGATCATGCACTGATCACGTGGATGATCATGCACTGATAACGTGACTGAGCATGGACTGATCACGTGACTATCATGTAGTGATCACGTGGCTATCATGCACTGATCACGTGGCTGATCATGCAATGATCACGTAGCTACCATGTACAGGTCACGTGACTGATCATGCACCGATCAGGTGACTGATCATGCACTGATCACGTGGCTATCATGCACTTATCACGAGGCTGATCATGCACTGATCACGTCTATATCATGCACTGATCACGTGACTGACCATGCACTGATCACGTGGCTGATCATGCACTAATCATGTGACAGATCATGCACTGATCACGTGGCTGATCATGCACTGATCAGGTGACTTATCATGCACTGTTCACGTGACTGATCATGCACTGATCACGTGACTGATCATGCACTGATCACGTGGCTATCATGCACTACTCACGTGGCTGATCATGCAATGATCATGTAGCTACCATGTACCGGTCAGGTGACTGATCATACACCGATCAGGTGACGGATCATGCACTGATCACGTGGCTATCATGCACTGTTCACGTGGCTGATCATACACTGATCACGTGACTGGTCATGCACAGATCACGTGACTGATCATGAACTGATCACGTGGCTATCATGAACTGATCACCTGGCTGATCATGCACTGATCACGTGGATGATCATGCACTGATAACGTGACTGAGCATGGACTGATCACATGACTGATCATGTAGTGATCACGTGGCTATAATGCGCTGCTCACGTGGCTGATCATGCGATGATCACGTTGCTATCATGCACTGGTCACGTGACTGATCATACACCCATCACGTGACTGATCATGCACTGATCACGTGGCTATCATGCACTGATCACGTGGCTGATCATGCACTGATCACGTCTAATCATGCACTGATCACGTGGCTGACCATGCACTGATCACGTGGCTGATCATGCACTGATCACGTGACTGATCATGCACTGATCACGCGGCTGATCATGCACTGATCACGTGACTGATCATGCACTGTTAACGTGGGTGATCATGCACTGATCACGTGACTGATCATGCACTGATCACGTGGCTATCATGCACTGCTCACGTGGCTGATCATGCAATGATCACGTGGCTGACCATGTACCGGTCACGTGGCTGATCATACACCGATCAGGTGACGGATCATGCACTGATCACGTGGCTATCATGCACTGATCACGTGGCTGATCATGCACTGATCACGTGACTGATCATGCACTGATCACGTGGCTGATCATGAACTGATCACGTGGCTGATCATGCACTGATCACGTGGCTGATCATGCACTGATCACGTGGCTGATCATGCACTGATCACGTGGCTGATCATGCACTGATCACGTGGCTGATCATGCACTGATCACGTGCCTGGTCATGCACAGATCACGTGGCTGATCATGCACTGATCACGTGACTGATCATGCACTGATCACGTGGCTATCATGCACTGACTCACGTGGCTGATCATGCACTGATCACGTAGCTACCATGTACCGGTCACGTGACTGATCATACACCGATCAGGTGACGGATCATGCACTGATCACGTGGCTATCATGCACTGTTCACGTGGCTGATCATACACTGATCACCTGACTGGTCATGCACAGATCACGTGACAAATCATGAACTGATCACATAGCTATCATGAACTGATCACCTGGCTGATCATGCACTGATCACGTGGATGATCATGCACTGACACCGTGACTGAGCATGGACTGATCACATGACTATCATGTAGTGATCACGTGGCTATCATGCACTGCTCACGCGGCTGTTCATGCAATGATCACGTAGCTACCATGTACAGGTCACGTGAGTGATCATGCACCCATCAGGTGACTGATCATGCACTGATCACGTGGCTATCATGCACTTATCACGAGACTGATCATGCACTGATCACGTCTATATCATGCACTGATCACATGACTGCCCATGCACTGATCACGTGGCTGATCATGCACTAATCACGTGACAGATCATGCACTGATCACGTGGCTGATCATGCACTGATCAGGTGACTGATCATGCACTGTTAACGTGACTGATCATGCACTGATCACGTGACTGATCATGCACTGATCACGTGGCTATCATGCACTACTCACGTGGCTGATCATGCAATGATCATGTAGCTACCATGTACCGGTCAGGTGACTGATCATACACCCATCAGGTGACGGATCATGCACTGATCACGTGGCTATCATGCACTGTTCACGTGGCTGATCATACACTGATCACCTGCCTGGTCATGCACAGATCACGTGACAAATCATGCACTGATCACATAGCTGATCATGAACTGATCACCTGGCTGATCATGCACTGATCACGTGGCTGATCATGCACTGATACCGTGACTGAGCATGGACTGATCACATGACTATCATGTAGTGATCACGTGACTTAATGGCGCTGATCATGTGACTGATCATGCGCTGATCATGTTTGCTATCATACACTGATCATGTGCCTCTGGAGGCAATAAACAAAGAGCTGAGTAGGCACGAATCAAACAGTCAGCAGGCAATAATCATGGAACTCAGGTGTGAGGAATCATGCTGCTCAGCTGGCAATAATCAAGCAGCTGAGCAGGCAGGAATTACGCAGCACAGCTGATAATTGTCAAGCAGATGACAGGCAGGAATCGTGCAGCTCAGCTGGCAATTGTCAAGCAGATGAGCAGACGGTAATCACGCAGCTCAGCAGGCCCAGATCACGTGACTGAGCATGCACTGTTCACGTGGCTGATCATACGCTGCTCACGTAACTGATAATGCACTGATCACGTGGCTATCATGCACTGATCACGTGGCTGATCATACACTGTTCACGTGTTTGACCATGCACTGATCACGTGGCTGATCATACACTGCTCACGTAACTGATCATGCACTGATCACGTGGCTGATCATACACTGATCAGTTGGCTATCATGCACTTATTACTTGGCTGATCATACACTGATCACGTGACTGATAATGCACTGATCATCTGGCTATCGTGCACTCATTAACTGGCTATCGTGCACTGATCACGTGGTTGATCATACACTGATCACGAGACTGATCATGCACTAATCACGTCTATATCATGCACTGATCACATGACTGCCCATGCACTGATCACCCGGATGATCATACACTGATCATGCGACAGATCATGCACTGATCACGTGGCTATCATGCACTGCTCACGCGGCTGTTCATGCAATGATCACGTAGCTACCATGTACTGGTCACGTGAGTGATCATGCACTGATCACGTAATTGATCATGCACTGATCAGGTGACTTATCATGCACTGTTAACGTGAGTGATCATGCACTGATCACGTGACTGATCATGCACTGATCTCGTGGCTATCATGCACGGCTCATGTGGCTGATCATGCAATGATCACCTAGCTACCATATACTGGTCATGTGACTGATCATGCACTGATCACGTAATTGATCATGCACTGATCACGTGGCTGATCATGCACTGATCACGTGGCTGATCATCCACTGATCACGTGACTGATCATGCACTGATCACGTGACTGATCATGCACTGATCACGTGACTGATCATGCACTGATCACCTGCCTGGTCATGCACAGATCACGTGACAAATCATGAACTGATCACATAGCTATCATGAACTGATCACCTGGCTGATCATGCACTGATCACGTGGCTGATCATGCACTGATACCGTGACTGAGCATGGACTGATCACATGACTATCATGTAGTGATCACGTGACTTAATGGCGCTGATCATGTGACTGATCATGCACTGATAATGTTTGCTATCATATACTGATCATGTGCCTCTGGAGGCAATAAACAAAGAGCTGAGTAGGCACGAATTATACAGTCAGCAGGCAATAATCATGGAACTCAGCTGTGAGGAATCATGCTGCTCAGCTGGCAATAATCAAGCAGCTAGCAGGCAGGAATTACGCAGCACAGCTGTCAATTGTCAAGCAGATGACAGGCAGGAATCGTGCAGCTCAGCTGGCAATTGTCAAGCAGATGAGCAGACAGTAATCACGCAGCTCAGCAGGCCCTGATCACGTGACTGAGCAGGCACTGTTCACGTGGCTGATCATACACTGATCACGTGATGATCATGCACTGATCACTTGGATATCATGCACTGATCACGTGGCTGATCATACACTGTTCACGTGTCTGACCATGCACTGATCACGTGGCTGATCATACAGTGCTCAGGTAACTGATCATGCACTGATCACGTGGCTATCATGGACTGATCACGTGGCTGAACATGCACTGTTCACGTGGCTGATCACACACCTGTCACGTGACATATCATGCACTGATCACGTGGCACTCATGCACTGATCACGTGGCTGATCATACTCTGCTCACGTAACTCATCATGCACACATCACGTGGCTATCATGCACTGCTCACGTGGCTCGTCATGGAATGATCACATAGCTACCATATACTGGTCACGTGACTGATCATGCACAGATCACGTAAATGATCATGCACTGTTCACCTGACTGATCATGTACTGATCACGTGACTGATCATGCACTGATCACGTGGCTATCATGCTCTGCTCACGTGGCTGATCATGCAACGATCACGTAGCAACCATGTACTGGTCACGTGACTGATCATGCACTGATCACGTAATTGATCCTGCACTGATCACGTGGCTCATCATGCACTGATCACGTGGCTGATCACACATGTATCACGTGACTGATCATGCACTGATCACGTGGCTCTCATGCACTGATCCCGTGGCTATCATGCACTGATCACGTGGATATCATGCCCTGATCACGTGGCTGATCACACACGTATCACGTGACTGATCATGCACTGATCACGTGGCTATCATGCAGTGATCACGTGGCTATCATGCACTGATCACGCGGCTGATCACGCAATGATCACGTGGCTACCATGTACTGGTCACGTGACTGATCATGCACTGATCACGTAGCTGATCATGCACTGATCAGGTGACTGATCATGCACTGTTAACGTGAGTGATCATGCACTGATCACGTGACTGATCATGCACTGATCACGTGGCTATCATGCACGGCTCACGTGGCTGATCATGCAATGATCACGTAGCTACCATGTACCGGTCACGTGACTGATCATGCACTGATCACGTAACGGATCATGCACTGATCACGTGGCTGATCATGCACTGATCACGTGGCTGATCATCCACTGATCACGTGACTGATCATGCACTGATCACGTGACTGATCATGCACTGATCACGTGGCTATCATGCACTGATCACTTGGCTGGTCATGCACTGATCACGTGCCTGGTCATGCACAGATAACGTGACTGAGCATGCACTGAACACGTGACTGATCATGCACTGATCACGTGGCTATCATGCACTACTCACGTGGCTGATCATGCAATGATCATGTAGCTACCATGTACAGGTCAGGTGAATGATCATACACCCATCAGGTGACGGATCATGCACTGATCACGTGGCTATCATGCACTGTTCACGTGGCTGATCATGCACTGATCACGTGCCTGGTCATGCACAGATCACGTGACAAACCATGAACTGATCACATAGCTGATCATGAACTGATCACCTGGCAGATCATGCACTGATCACGTGGCTGATCATGCACTGATACCGTGACTGAGCATGGACTGATCACATGACTATCATGTAGTGATCACGTGACTTAATGGCGCTGATCATGTGACTGATCATGCGCTGATCATGTTTGCTATCATACACTGATCATGTGCCTCTGGAGGCAATAAACAAAGAGCTGAGTAGGCACGAATCAAACAGTCAGCAGGCAATAATCATGGAACTCAGGTGTGAGGAATCATGCTGCTCAGCTGGCAATAATCAAGCAGCTGAGCAGGCAGGAATTACGCAGCACAGCTGACAATTGTCAAGCAGATGACAGGCAGGAATCGTGCAGCTCAGCTGGCAATTGTCAAGCAGATGAGCAGACGGTAATCACGCAGCTCAGCAGGCCCAGATCACGTGACTGAGCATGCACTGTTCACGTGGCTGATCATACGCTGCTCACGTAACTGATAATGCACTGATCACGTGGCTATCATGCACTGATCACGTGGCTGATCATACACTGTTCACGTGTCTGACCATGCACTGATCACGTGGCTGATCATACACTGCTCACGTAACTGATCATGCACTGATCACGTGGCTGATCATACACTGATCAGTTGGCTATCATGCACTTTTTACTTGGCTGATCAAACACTGATCACGTGACTGATAATGCACTGATCATCTGGCTATCGTGCACTCATTAACTGGCTATCGTGCACTGATCACGTGGTTGATCATACACTGATCACGAGACTGATCATGCACTAATCACGTCTATATCATGCACTGATCACATGACTGCCCATGCACTGATCACCCGGATGATCATACACTGATCATGCGACAGATCATGCACTGATCACGTGGCTATCATGCACTGCTCACGCGGCTGTTCATGCAATGATCACGTAGCTACCATGTACTGGTCACGTGAGTGATCATGCACTGATCACGTAATTGATCATGCACTGATCAGGTGACTTATCATGCACTGTTAACGTGAGTGATCATGCACTGATCACGTGACTGATCATGCACTGATCACGTGGCTATCATGCACTACTCACGTGGCTGATCATGCAATGATCATGTAGCTACCATGTACCGGTCAGGTGACTGATCATACACCCATCAGGTGACGGATCATGCACTGATCACGTGGCTATCATGCACTGTTCACGTGGCTGATCATACACTGATCACCTGCCTGGTCATGCACAGATCACGTGACAAATCATGAACTGATCACATAGCTATCATGAACTGATCACCTGGCTGATCATGCACTGATCACGTGGCTGATCATGCACTGATACCGTGACTGAGCATGGACTGATCACATGACTATCATGTAGTGATCACGTGACTTAATGGCGCTGATCATGTGACTGATCATGCGCTGATCATGTTTGCTATCATACACTGATCATGTGCCTCTGGAGGCAATAAACAAAGAGCTGAGTAGGCACGAATCAAACAGTCAGCAGGCAATAATCATGGAACTCAGGTGTGAGGAATCATGCTGCTCAGCTGGCAATAATCAAGCAGCTGAGCAGGCAGGAATTACGCAGCACAGCTGATAATTGTCAAGCAGATGACAGGCAGGAATCGTGCAGCTCAGCTGGCAATTGTCAAGCAGATGAGCAGACGGTAATCACGCAGCTCAGCAGGCCCAGATCACGTGACTGAGCATGCACTGTTCACGTGGCTGATCATACGCTGCTCACGTAACTGATAATGCACTGATCACGTGGCTATCATGCACTGATCACGTGGCTGATCATACACTGTTCACGTGTTTGACCATGCACTGATCACGTGGCTGATCATACACTGCTCACGTAACTGATCATGCACTGATCACGTGGCTGATCATACACTGATCAGTTGGCTATCATGCACTTATTACTTGGCTGATCATACACTGATCACGTGACTGATAATGCACTGATCATCTGGCTATCGTGCACTCATTAACTGGCTATCGTGCACTGATCACGTGGTTGATCATACACTGATCACGAGACTGATCATGCACTAATCACGTCTATATCATGCACTGATCACATGACTGCCCATGCACTGATCACCCGGATGATCATACACTGATCATGCGACAGATCATGCACTGATCACGTGGCTATCATGCACTGCTCACGCGGCTGTTCATGCAATGATCACGTAGCTACCATGTACTGGTCACGTGAGTGATCATGCACTGATCACGTAATTGATCATGCACTGATCAGGTGACTTATCATGCACTGTTAACGTGAGTGATCATGCACTGATCACGTGACTGATCATGCACTGATCTCGTGGCTATCATGCACGGCTCATGTGGCTGATCATGCAATGATCACCTAGCTACCATATACTGGTCACGTGACTGATCATGCACTGATCACGTAATTGATCATGCACTGATCATGTGGCTGATCATGCACTGATCACGTGGCTGATCATGCACTGATCACGTGACTGATCATGCACTGATCACCTGCCTGGTCATGCACAGATCACGTGACAAATCATGAACTGATCACATAGCTATCATGAACTGATCACCTGGCTGATCATGCACTGATCACGTGGCTGATCATGCACTGATACCGTGACTGAGCATGGACTGATCACATGACTATCATGTAGTGATCACGTGACTTAATGGCTCTGATCATGTGACTGATCATGCACTGATAATGTTTGCTATCATATACTGATCATGTGCCTCTGGAGGCAATAAACAAAGAGCTGAGTAGGCACGAATTATACAGTCAGCAGGCAATAATCATGGAACTCAGCTGTGAGGAATCATGCTGCTCAGCTGGCAATAATCAAGCAGCTAGCAGGCAGGAATTACGCAGCACAGCTGTCAATTGTCAAGCAGATGACAGGCAGGAATCGTGCAGCTCAGCTGGCAATTGTCAAGCAGATGAGCAGACAGTAATCACGCAGCTCAGCAGGCCCTGATCACGTGACTGAGCAGGCACTGTTCACGTGGCTGATCATACACTGATCACGTGATGATCATGCACTGATCACTTGGATATCATGCACTGATCACATGGCTGATCATACACTGTTCACGTGTCTGACCATGCACTGATCACGTGGCTGATCATACAGTGCTCAGGTAACTGATCATGCACTGATCACGTGGCTATCATGGACTGATCACGTGGCTGAACATGCACTGTTCACGTGGCTGATCACACACCTGTCACGTGACATATCATGCACTGATCACGTGGCACTCATGCACTGATCACGTGGCTGATCATACTCTGCTCACGTAACTCATCATGCACACATCACGTGGCTATCATGCACTGCTCACGTGGCTCGTCATGGAATGATCACATAGCTACCATATACTGGTCACGTGACTGATCATGCACAGATCACGTAAATGATCATGCACTGTTCACGTGACTGATCATGTACTGATCACGTGACTGATCATGCACTGATCACGTGGCTATCATGCTCTGCTCACGTGGCTGATCATGCAACGATCACGTAGCAACCATGTACTGGTCACGTGACTGATCATGCACTGATCACGTAATTGATCCTGCACTGATCACGTGGCTCATCATGCACTGATCACGTGGCTGATCACACATGTATCACGTGACTGATCATGCACTGATCACGTGGCTCTCATGCACTGATCACGTGGCTATCATGCACTGATCACGTGGATATCATGCCCTGATCACGTGGCTGATCACACACGTATCACATGACTGATCATGCACTGATCACGTGGCTATCATGCAGTGATCACGTGGCTATCATGCACTGATCACGCGGCTGATCACGCAATGATCACGTAGCTACCATGTACTGGTCACGTGACTGATCATGCACTGATCACGTAATTGATCATGCACTGATCAGGTGACTTATCATGCACTGTTAACGTGAGTGATCATGCACTGATCACGTGACTGATCATCCACTGATCTCGTGGCTATCATGCACGGCTCATGTGGCTGATCATGCAATGATCACCTAGCTACCATATACTGGTCACGTGACTGATCATGCACTGATCACGTAATTGATCATGCACTGATCATGTGGCTGATCATGCACTGATCACGTGGCTGATCATCCACTGATCACGTGACTGATCATGCACTGATCACGTGACTGATCATGCACTGATCACGTGGCTATCATGCACTGATCACTTGGCTGGTCATACACTGATCACGTGCCTGGTCATGCACAGATTACATGACTGATCATGCACTGAACACGTGACTGATCATGCACTGATCACGTGGCTATCATGCACTACTCACGTGGCTGATCATGCAATGATCATGTAGCTACCATGTACCGGTCAGTTGACTGATCATACACCCATCAGGTGACGGACCATGCACTGATCACGTGGCTATCATGCACTGTCCACGTGGCTGATCATACACTGATCACCTGCCTGGTCATGCACAGATCACGTGACAAATCATGAACTGATCACATAGCTATCATGAACTGATCACCTGGCTGATCATGCACTGATCACGTGGATGATCATGCACTGATACCGTGACTGAGCATGGACTGATCACGTGACTATCATGTAGTGATCACGTGGCTATCATGCACTACTCACGTGGCTGATCATGAAATGATCATGTAGCTACCATGTACAGGTCTCGTGAATGATCATACACCCATCAGGTGACTGATCATGCACTGATCACGTGGCTATCATGCACTGATCACGAGGCTGATCATGCACTGATCACGTCTATATCATGCACTGATCACATGACTGCCCATGCACTGATCACGTGGATGATCATGCACTAATCATGTGACAGATCATGCACTGATCACGTGGCTGATCATGCACTGATACCGTGACTGAGCATGGACTGATCACATGACTATCATGTAGTGATCACGTGACTTAATGGCGCTGATCATGTGACTGATCATGCGCTGATCATGTTTGCTATCATACACTGATCATGTGCCTCTGGAGGCAATAAACAAAGAGCTGAGTAGGCACGAATCAAACAGTCAGCAGGCAATAATCATGGAACTCAGGTGTGAGGAATCATGCTGCTCAGCTGGCAATAATCAAGCAGCTGAGCAGGCAGGAATTACGCAGCACAGCTGACAATTGTCAAGCAGATGACAGGCAGGAATCGTGCAGCTCAGCTGGCAATTGTCAAGCAGATGAGCAGACGGTAATCACGCAGCTCAGCAGGCCCAGATCACGTGACTGAGCATGCACTGTTCACGTGGCTGATCATACGCTGCTCACGTAACTGATAATGCACTGATCAAGTGGCTATCATGCACTGATCACGTGGCTGATCATACACTGTTCACGTGTCTGACCATGCACTGATCACGTGGCTGATCATACACTGCTCACGTAACTGATCATGCACTGATCACGTGGCTGATCATGCACTGATCAGTTGGCTATCATGCACTTTTTACTTGGCTGATCAAACACTGATCACGTGACTGATAATGCACTGATCATCTGGCTATCGTGCACTCATTAACTGGCTATCGTGCACTGATCACGTGGTTGATCATACACTGATCACGAGACTGATCATGCACTAATCACGTCTATATCATGCACTGATCACATGACTGCCCATGCACTGATCACCCGGATGATCATACACTGATCATGCGACAGATCATGCACTGATCACGTGGCTATCATGCACTGCTCACGCGGCTGTTCATGCAATGATCACGTAGCTACCATGTACTGGTCACGTGAGTGATCATGCACTGATCACGTAATTGATCATGCACTGATCAGGTGACTTATCATGCACTGTTAACGTGAGTGATCATGCACTGATCACGTGACTGATCATGCACTGATCACGTGGCTATCATGCACTACTCACGTGGCTGATCATGCAATGATCATGTAGCTACCATGTACCGGTCAGGTGACTGATCATACACCCATCAGGTGACGGATCATGCACTGATCACGTGGCTATCATGCACTGTTCACGTGGCTGATCATACACTGATCACCTGCCTGGTCATGCACAGATCACGTGACAAATCATGAACTGATCACATAGCTATCATGAACTGATCACCTGGCTGATCATGCACTGATCACGTGGCTGATCATGCACTGATACCGTGACTGAGCATGGACTGATCACATGACTATCATGTAGTGATCACGTGACTTAATGGCGCTGATCATGTGACTGATCATGCGCTGATCATGTTTGCTATCATACACTGATCATGTGCCTCTGGAGGCAATAAACAAAGAGCTGAGTAGGCACGAATCAAACAGTCAGCAGGCAATAATCATGGAACTCAGGTGTGAGGAATCATGCTGCTCAGCTGGCAATAATCAAGCAGCTGAGCAGGCAGGAATTACGCAGCACAGCTGATAATTGTCAAGCAGATGACAGGCAGGAATCGTGCAGCTCAGCTGGCAATTGTCAAGCAGATGAGCAGACGGTAATCACGCAGCTCAGCAGGCCCAGATCACGTGACTGAGCATGCACTGTTCACGTGGCTGATCATACGCTGCTCACGTGACTGATAATGCACTGATCACGTGGCTATCATGCACTGATCACGTGGCTGATCATACACTGTTCACGTGTTTGACCATGCACTGATCACGTGGCTGATCATACACTGCTCACGTAACTGATCATGCACTGATCACGTGGCTGATCATGCACTGATCACGTTGGCTATCATGCACTGATTACGTGGCTGATCATGCACTGATCACGTGACTGATAATGCACTGATCATCGTGGCTATCGTGCACTCATTAACTGGCTATCGTGCACTGATCACGTGGTTGATCATGCACTGATCACGAGACTGATCATGCACTAATCACGTCTATATCATGCACTGATCACGTGACTGCCCATGCACTGATCACCCGGATGATCATGCACTGATCATGCGACAGATCATGCACTGATCACGTGGCTATCATGCACTGCTCACGCGGCTGTTCATGCAATGATCACGTAGCTACCATGTACTGGTCACGTGATGATCATGCACTGATCACGTAATTGATCATGCACTGATCAGGTGACTTATCATGCACTGTTAACGTGAGTGATCATGCACTGATCACGTGACTGATCATGCACTGATCTCGTGGCTATCATGCACGGCTCATGTGGCTGATCATGCAATGATCACCTAGCTACCATGTACTGGTCACGTGACTGATCATGCACTGATCACGTAATTGATCATGCACTGATCATGTGGCTGATCATGCACTGATCACGTGGCTGATCATGCACTGATCACGTGACTGATCATGCACTGATCACCTGCCTGGTCATGCACAGATCACGTGACAAATCATGAACTGATCACATAGCTATCATGAACTGATCACCTGGCTGATCATGCACTGATCACGTGGCTGATCATGCACTGATACCGTGACTGAGCATGGACTGATCACATGACTATCATGTAGTGATCACGTGACTTAATGGCGCTGATCATGTGACTGATCATGCGCTGATAATGTTTGCTATCATATACTGATCATGTGCCTCTGGAGGCAATAAACAAAGAGCTGAGTAGGCACGAATTATACAGTCAGCAGGCAATAATCATGGAACTCAGGTGTGAGGAATCATGCTGCTCAGCTGGCAATAATCAAGCAGCTGAGCAGGCAGGAATTACGCAGCACAGCTGACAATTGTCAAGCAGATGACAGGCAGGAATCGTGCAGCTCAGCTGGCAATTGTCAAGCAGATGAGCAGACGGTAATCACGCAGCTCAGCAGGCCCTGATCACGTGACTGAGCATGCACTGTTCACGTGGCTGATCATACACTGATCACGTGGCTGATCATGCACTGTTCACGTGGCTGACCATGCACTGATCACGTGGCTGATCATACACTGCTCACGTGACTGATCATGCACTGATCACGTGGCTGATCATACACTGATCAGGTGGCTGATCATGCACTTTTTACGTGGCTGATCAAACACTGATCACGTGACTGATAATGCACTGATCATGTGGCTATCGTGCACTGATTAAGTGGCTATCGTGCACTGATCACGTGGTTGATCATACACTGATCACGAGACTGATCATGCACTGATCACGTCTATATCATGCACTGATCACGTGACTGCCCATGCACTGATCACCCGGCTGATCATACACTGATCATGCGACAGATCATGCACTGATCACGTGGCTATCATGCACTGATCACGCGGCTGTTCATGCAATGATCACGTAGCTACCATGTACTGGTCACGTGAGTGATCATGCACTGATCACGTGATTGATCATGCACTGATCAGGTGACTTATCATGCACTGTTAACGTGAGTGATCATGCACTGATCACGTGACTGATCATGCACTGATCACGTGGCTATCATGCACTACTCACGTGGCTGATCATGCAATGATCATGTAGCTACCATGTACCGGTCAGGTGACTGATCATGCACCCATCAGGTGACGGATCATGCACTGATCACGTGGCTATCATGCACTGTTCACGTGGCTGATCATACACTGATCACCTGCCTGGTCATGCACAGATCACGTGACAAATCATGAACTGATCACATAGCTATCATGAACTGATCACCTGGCTGATCATGCACTGATCACGTGGCTGATCATGCACTGATACCGTGACTGAGCATGGACTGATCACATGACTATCATGTAGTGATCACGTGACTTAATGGCGCTGATCATGTGACTGATCATGCGCTGATCATGTTTGCTATCATACACTGATCATGTGCCTCTGGAGGCAATAAACAAAGAGCTGAGTAGGCACGAATCAAACAGTCAGCAGGCAATAATCATGGAACTCAGGTGTGAGGAATCATGCTGCTCAGCTGGCAATAATCAAGCAGCTGAGCAGGCAGGAATTACGCAGCACAGCTGATAATTGTCAAGCAGATGACAGGCAGGAATCGTGCAGCTCAGCTGGCAATTGTCAAGCAGATGAGCAGACGGTAATCACGCAGCTCAGCAGGCCCAGATCACGTGACTGAGCATGCACTGTTCACGTGGCTGATCATACGCTGCTCACGTAACTGATAATGCACTGATCACGTGGCTATCATGCACTGATCACGTGGCTGATCATACACTGTTCACGTGTCTGACCATGCACTGATCACGTGGCTGATCATACACTGCTCACGTAACTGATCATGCACTGATCACGTGGCTGATCATACACTGATCAGTTGGCTATCATGCACTGATTACTTGGCTGATCATGCACTGATCACGTGACTGATAATGCACTGATCATCTGGCTATCGTGCACTCATTAACTGGCTATCGTGCACTGATCACGTGGTTGATCATACACTGATCACGAGACTGATCATGCACTAATCACGTCTATATCATGCACTGATCACATGACTGCCCATGCACTGATCACCCGGATGATCATACACTGATCATGCGACAGATCATGCACTGATCACGTGGCTATCATGCACTGCTCACGCGGCTGTTCATGCAATGATCACGTAGCTACCATGTACTGGTCACGTGAGTGATCATGCACTGATCACGTAATTGATCATGCACTGATCAGGTGACTTATCATGCACTGTTAACGTGAGTGATCATGCACTGATCACGTGACTGATCATGCACTGATCTCGTGGCTATCATGCACGGCTCATGTGGCTGATCATGCAATGATCATCTAGCTACCATATACTGGTCACGTGACTGATCATGCACTGATCACGTAATTGATCATGCACTGATCATGTGGCTGATCATGCACTGATCACGTGGCTGATCATCCACTGATCACGTGACAAATCATGCACTGATCACATAGCTATCATGAACTGATCACGTGGCTGATCATGCACTGATCACGTGACTGATCATGCACTGATCACCTGCCTGGTCATGCACAGATCACGTGACAAATCATGAACTGATCACATAGCTATCATGAACTGATCACCTGGCTGATCATGCACTGATCACGTGGCTGATCATGCACTGATACCGTGACTGAGCATGGACTGATCACATGACTATCATGTAGTGATCACGTGACTTAATGGCTCTGATCATGTGACTGATCATGCACTGATAATGTTTGCTATCATATACTGATCATGTGCCTCTGGAGGCAATAAACAAAGAGCTGAGTAGGCACGAATTATACAGTCAGCAGGCAATAATCATGGAACTCAGCTGTGAGGAATCATGCTGCTCAGCTGGCAATAATCAAGCAGCTAGCAGGCAGGAATTACGCAGCACAGCTGTCAATTGTCAAGCAGATGACAGGCAGGAATCGTGCAGCTCAGCTGGCAATTGTCAAGCAGATGAGCAGACAGTAATCACGCAGCTCAGCAGGCCCTGATCACGTGACTGAGCAGGCACTGTTCACGTGGATGATCATACACTGATCATGCGACAGATCATGCACTGATCACTTGGATATCATGCACTGATCACATGGCTGATCATACACTGTTCACGTGTCTGACCATGCACTGATCACGTGGCTGATCATACAGTGCTCAGGTAACTGATCATGCACTGATCACGTGGCTATCATGGACTGATCACGTGGCTGAACATGCACTGTTCACGTGGCTGATCACACACCTGTCACGTGACATATCATGCACTGATCACGTGGCACTCATGCACTGATCACGTGGCTGATCATACTCTGCTCACGTAACTCATCATGCACACATCACGTGGCTATCATGCACTGCTCACGTGGCTCGTCATGGAATGATCACATAGCTACCATATACTGGTCACGTGACTGATCATGCACAGATCACGTAAATGATCATGCACTGTTCACGTGACTGATCATGTACTGATCACGTGACTGATCATGCACTGATCACGTGGCTATCATGCTCTGCTCACGTGGCTGATCATGCAACGATCACATAGCAACCATGTACTGGTCACGTGACTGATCATGCACTGATCACGTAAATGATCCTGCTCTGATCACGTGGCTCATCATGCACTGATCACGTGGCTGATCACACATGTATCACGTGACTGATCATGCACTGATCACGTGGCTCTCATGCACTGATCACGTGGCTATCATGCACTGATCACGTGGATATCATACCCTGATCACGTGGCTGATCACACACGTATCACATGACTGATCAGGCACTGATCACGTGGCTATAATGCAGTGATCACGTGGCTATCATGCACTGATCACGCGGCTGATCACGCAAAGATCACGTAGCTACCATGTACTGGTCACGTGACTGATCATGCACTGATCACGTAATTGATCATGCACTGATCAGGTGACTTATCATGCACTGTTAACGTGAGTGATCATGCACTGATCACGTGACTGATCATCCACTGATCTCGTGGCTATCATGCACGGCTCATGTGGCTGATCATGCAATGATCACCTAGCTACCATATACTGGTCACGTGACTGATCATGCACTGATCACGTAATTGATCATGCACTGATCATGTGGCTGATCATGCACTGATCACGTGGCTGATCATCCACTGATCACGTGACTGATCATGCACTGATCACGTGACTGATCATGCACTGATCACGTGGCTATCATGCACTGATCACTTGGCTGGTCATACACTGATCACGTGCCTGGTCATGCACAGATTACATGACTGATCATGCACTGAACACGTGACTGATCATGCACTGATCACGTGGCTATCATGCACTACTCACGTGGCTGATCATGCAATGATCATGTAGCTACCATGTACCGGTCAGTTGACTGATCAAACACCCATCAGGTGACGGATCATGCACTGATCACGTGGCTATCATGCACTGTTCACGTGGCTGATCATACACTGATCACCTGCCTGGTCATGCACAGATCACGTGACAAATCATGAACTGATCACATAGCTATCATGAACTGATCACCTGGCTGATCATGCACTGATCACGTGGATGATCATGCACTGATACCGTGACTGAGCATGGACTGATCACATGACTATCATGTAGTGATCACGTGGCTATCATGCACTACTCACGTGGCTGATCATGCAATGATCATGTAGCTACCATGTACAGGTCACGTGAATGATCATACACCCATCAGGTGACTGATCATGCACTGATCACGTGGCTATCATGCACTTATCACGAGACTGATCATGCACTGATCACGTCTATATCATGCACTGATCACGTGACTGCCCATGCACTGATCACGTGGATGATCATACAGTAATCATGTGACAGATCATGCACTGATCACGTGGCTGATCATGCACTGATCACGTGACTGATCATGCACTGATCACGTGACTATCATGCACTGATCACGTGACTTAATGGCGCTGATCACGTGACTGATCATGCACTGATCACGTTGCTATCATGCACTGATCACGTGCCTCTGGAGCAATAAACAAAGAGCTGAGTAGGCACGAATCAAACAGTCAGCAGGCAATAATCATGGAACTCACGTGTGAGGAATCATGCTGCTCAGCTGGCAATAATCAAGCACTGAGCAGGCAGGAATTACGCAGCACAGCTGACAATTGTCAAGCAGATGACAGGCAGGAATCATGCAGCTCAGCTGGCAATTGTCAAGCAGATGAGCAGACTAATCACGCAGCTCAGCAGGCCCTGATCACGTGACTGAGCATGCACTGTTCACGTGGCTGATCATGCACTGCTCACGTGGCTGATCATGCAATGATCACGTGGCTACCATGCACCGGTCACGTGACTGATCATACACCCATCAGGTGACGGACCATGCACTGATCACGTGGCTATCATGCACTGTTCACGTGGCTGATCATACACTGATCACCTGCCTGGTCATGCACAGATCACGTGACAAATCATGCACTGATCACATGGCTATCATGAACTGATCACCTGGCTGATCATGCACTGATCACGTGGCTGATCATGCACTGATACCGTGACTGAGCATGGACTGATCACATGACTATCATGTAGTGATCACGTGACTTAATGGCGCTGATCATGTGACTGATCATGCGCTGATCATGTTGCTATCATACACTGATCATGTGCCTCTGGAGGCAATAAACAAAGAGCTGAGTAGGCACGAATCAAACAGTCAGCAGGCAATAATCATGGAACTCAGGTGTGAGGAATCATGCTGCTCAGCTGGCAATAATCAAGCAGCTGAGCAGGCAGGAATTACGCAGCACAGCTGATAATTGTCAAGCAGATGACAGGCAGGAATCGTGCAGCTCAGCTGGCAATTGTCAAGCAGATGAGCAGACGGTAATCACGCAGCTCAGCAGGCCCAGATCACGTGACTGAGCATGCACTGTTCACGTGGCTGATCATACGCTGCTCACGTAACTGATAATGCACTGATCACGTGGCTATCATGCACTGATCACGTGGCTGATCATACACTGTTCACGTGTTTGACCATGCACTGATCACGTGGCTGATCATACACTGCTCACGTAACTGATCATGCACTGATCACGTGGCTGATCATACACTGATCAGTTGGCTGATCATGCACTGATCACGTGGCTGATCATACACTGATCACGTAACTGATCATGCACTGATCATCTGGCTATCGTGCACTCATTAACTGGCTATTGTGCACTGATCACGTGGTTGATCATACACTGATCACGAGACTGATCATGCACTAATCACGTCTATATCATGCACTGATCACATGACTGCCCATGCACTGATCACCCGGATGATCATACACTGATCATGCGACAGATCATGCACTGATCACGTGGCTATCATGCACTGCTCACGCGGCTGTTCATGCAATGATCACGTAGCTACCATGTACTGGTCACGTGACTGATCATGCACTGATCACGTAATTGATCATGCACTGATCAGGTGACTGATCATGCACTGTTAACGTGAGTGATCATGCACTGATCACGTGACTGATCATGCACTGATCACGTGGCTATCATGCACGGCTCAGGTGGCTGATCATGCAATGATCACCTAGCTACCATATACTGGTCACGTGACTGATCATGCACTGATCACGTAACTGATCATGCACTGATCATGTGGCTGATCATGCACTGATCACGTGGCTGATCATGCACTGATCACGTGACTGATCATGCACTGATCACCTGCCTGGTCATGCACAGATCACGTGACAAATCATGAACTGATCACATAGCTATCATGCACTGATCACCTGGCTGATCATGCACTGATCACGTGGCTGATCATGCACTGATACCGTGACTGAGCATGGACTGATCACATGACTATCATGTAGTGATCACGTGACTTAATGGCGCTGATCATGTGACTGATCATGCGCTGATAATGTTTGCTATCATATACTGATCATGTGCCTCTGGAGGCAATAAACAAAGAGCTGAGTAGGCACGAATTATACAGTCAGCAGGCAATAATCATGGAACTCAGGTGTGAGGAATCATGCTGCTCAGCTGGCAATAATCAAGCAGCTAGCAGGCAGGAATTACGCAGCACAGCTGTCAATTGTCAAGCAGATGACAGGCAGGAATCGTGCAGCTCAGCTGGCAATTGTCAAGCAGATGAGCAGACAGTAATCACGCAGCTCAGCAGGCCCTGATCACGTGACTGAGCAGGCACTGTTCACGTGGCTGATCATACACTGATCACGTGACTGATCATGCACTGATCACTTGGATATCATGCACTGATCACATGGCTGATCATACACTGTTCACGTGTCTGACCATGCACTGATCACGTGGCTGATCATACAGTGCTCAGGTAACTGATCATGCACTGATCACGTGGCTATCATGGACTGATCACGTGGCTGAACATGCACTGTTCACGTGGCTGATCACACACCTGTCACGTGACATATCATGCACTGATCACGTGGCACTCATGCACTGATCACGTGGCTGATCATACTCTGCTCACGTAACTGATCATGCACACATCACGTGGCTATCATGCACTGCTCACGTGGCTCGTCATGGAATGATCACATAGCTACCATATACTGGTCACGTGACTGATCATGCACAGATCACGTAAATGATCATGCACTGTTCACGTGACTGATCATGCACTGATCACGTGACTGATCATGCACTGATCACGTGGCTATCATGCACTGCTCACGTGGCTGATCATGCAATGATCACGTAGCAACCATGTACTGGTCACGTGACTGATCATGCACTGATCACGTAATTGATCCTGCACTGATCACGTGGCTCATCATGCACTGATCACGTGGCTGATCACACATGTATCACGTGACTGATCATGCACTGATCACGTGGCTCTCATGCACTGATCACGTGGCTATCATGCACTGATCACGTGGCTATCATGCCCTGATCACGTGGCTGATCACACACGTATCACATGACTGATCATGCACTGATCACGTGGCTATCATGCAGTGATCACGTGGCTGATCATGCACTGATCACGCGGCTGATCACGCAATGATCACGTAGCTACCATGTACTGGTCACGTGACTGATCATGCACTGATCACGTAATTGATCATGCACTGATCAGGTGACTGATCATGCACTGTTAACGTGAGTGATCATGCACTGATCACGTGACTGATCATGCACTGATCACGTGGCTATCATGCACGGCTCACGTGGCTGATCATGCAATGATCACCTAGCTACCATATACTGGTCACGTGACTGATCATGCACTGATCACGTAATTGATCATGCACTGATCACGTGGCTGATCATGCACTGATCACGTGGCTGATCATCCACTGATCACGTGACTGATCATGCACTGATCACGTGACTGATCATGCACTGATCACGTGGCTATCATGCACTGAACACTTGGCTGGTCATGCACTGATCACGTGCCTGGTCATGCACAGATTACGTGACTGATCATGCACTGAACACGTGACTGATCATGCACTGATCACGTGGCTATCATGCACTGCTCACGTGGCTGATCATGCAATGATCATGTAGCTACCATGTACCGGTCAGTTGACTGATCATACACCCATCAGGTGACGGATCATGCACTGATCACGTGGCTATCATGCACTGTTCACGTGGCTGATCATACACTGATCACGTGACTGATCATGCACTGATCACGTGACTGATCATGCACTGATCACGTAGCTATCATGAACTGATCACGTGGCTGATCATGCACTGATCACGTGGCTGATCATGCACTGATAACGTGACTGAGCATGGACTGATCACGTGACTATCATGAAGTGATCACGTGGCTATCATGAACTACTCACGTGGCTGATCATGCAATGATCATGTAGCTACCATGTACCGGTCACGTGAATGATCATACACCCATCACGTGACTGATCATGCACTGATCACGTGGCTATCATGCACTGATCACGAGACTCATCATGCACTGATCACGTCTAATCATGCACTGATCACATGACTGCCCATGCACTGATCACGTGGATGATCATGCACTAATCACGTGGCAGATCATGCACTGATCACGTGGCTGATCATGCACTGATACCGTGACTGAGCATGGACTGATCACATGACTATCATGTAGTGATCACGTGACTTAATGGCGCTGATCATGTGACTGATCATGCGCTGATCATGTTTGCTATCATACACTGATCATGTGCCTCTGGAGGCAATAAACAAAGAGCTGAGTAGGCACGAATCAAACAGTCAGCAGGCAATAATCATGGAACTCAGGTGTGAGGAATCATGCTGCTCAGCTGGCAATAATCAAGCAGCTGAGCAGGCAGGAATTACGCAGCACAGCTGACAATTGTCAAGCAGATGACAGGCAGGAATCGTGCAGCTCAGCTGGCAATTGTCAAGCAGATGAGCAGACGGTAATCACGCAGCTCAGCAGGCCCAGATCACGTGACTGAGCATGCACTGTTCACGTGGCTGATCATACGCTGCTCACGTAACTGATAATGCACTGATCACGTGGCTATCATGCACTGATCACGTGGCTGATCATACACTGTTCACGTGTTTGACCATGCACTGATCACGTGGCTGATCATACACTGCTCACGTAACTGATCATGCACTGATCACGTGGCTGATCATACACTGATCAGTTGGCTATCATGCACTTATTACTTGGCTGATCATACACTGATCACGTGACTGATAATGCACTGATCATCTGGCTATCGTGCACTCATTAACTGGCTATCGTGCACTGATCACGTGGTTGATCATACACTGATCACGAGACTGATCATGCACTAATCACGTCTATATCATGCACTGATCACATGACTGCCCATGCACTGATCACCCGGATGATCATACACTGATCATGCGACAGATCATGCACTGATCACGTGGCTATCATGCACTGCTCACGCGGCTGTTCATGCAATGATCACGTAGCTACCATGTACTGGTCACGTGAGTGATCATGCACTGATCACGTAATTGATCATGCACTGATCAGGTGACTTATCATGCACTGTTAACGTGAGTGATCATGCACTGATCACGTGACTGATCATGCACTGATCTCGTGGCTATCATGCACGGCTCATGTGGCTGATCATGCAATGATCACCTAGCTACCATATACTGGTCACGTGACTGATCATGCACTGATCACGTAATTGATCATGCACTGATCATGTGGCTGATCATGCACTGATCACGTGGCTGATCATGCACTGATCACGTGACTGATCATGCACTGATCACCTGCCTGGTCATGCACAGATCACGTGACAAATCATGAACTGATCACATAGCTATCATGAACTGATCACCTGGCTGATCATGCACTGATCACGTGGCTGATCATGCACTGATACCGTGACTGAGCATGGACTGATCACATGACTATCATGTAGTGATCACGTGACTTAATGGCGCTGATCATGTGACTGATCATGCACTGATAATGTTTGCTATCATATACTGATCATGTGCCTCTGGAGGCAATAAACAAAGAGCTGAGTAGGCACGAATTATACAGTCAGCAGGCAATAATCATGGAACTCAGGTGTGAGGAATCATGCTGCTCAGCTGGCAATAATCAAGCAGCTAGCAGGCAGGAATTACGCAGCACAGCTGTCAATTGTCAAGCAGATGACAGGCAGGAATCGTGCAGCTCAGCTGGCAATTGTCAAGCAGATGAGCAGACAGTAATCACGCAGCTCAGCAGGCCCTGATCACGTGACTGAGCAGGCACTGTTCACGTGGCTGATCATACACTGATCACGTGACTGATCATGCACTGATCACGTGGCTATCATGCACTGATCACGTGGCTGATCATACACTGTTCACGTGTCTGACCATGCACTGATCACGTGGCTGATCATACAGTGCTCAGGTAACTGATCATGCACTGATCACGTGGCTATCATGGACTGATCACGTGGCTGATCATGCACTGTTCACGTGGCTGATCACACACCTGTCACGTGACATATCATGCACTGATCACGTGGCACTCATGCACTGATCACGTGGCTGATCATACTCTGCTCACGTAACTCATCATGCACACATCACGTGGCTATCATGCACTGCTCACGTGGCTCGTCATGGAATGATCACGTAGCTACCATATACTGGTCACGTGACTGATCATGCACAGATCACGTTAATGATCATGCACTGTTCACGTGACTGATCATGTACTGATCACGTGACTGATCATGCACTGATCACGTGGCTATCATGCTCTGCTCACGTGGCTGATCATGCAACGATCACGTAGCAACCATGTACTGGTCACGTGACTGATCATGCACTGATCACGTAATTGATCCTGCACTGATCACGTGGCTCATCATGCACTGATCACGTGGCTGATCACACATGTATCACGTGACTGATCATGCACTGATCACGTGGCTCTCATGCACTGATCACGTGGCTATCATGCACTGATCACGTGGATATCATGCCCTGATCACGTGGCTGATCACACACGTATCACATGACTGATCATGCACTGATCACGTGGCTATCATGCAGTGATCACGTGGCTATCATGCACTGATCACGCGGCTGATCACGCAATGATCACGTAGCTACCATGTACTGGTCACGTGACTGATCATGCACTGATCACGTAATTGATCATGCACTGATCAGGTGACTTATCATGCACTGTTAACGTGAGTGATCATGCACTGATCACGTGACTGATCATCCACTGATCTCGTGGCTATCATGCACGGCTCATGTGGCTGATCATGCAATGATCACCTAGCTACCATATACTGGTCACGTGACTGATCATGCACTGATCACGTAATTGATCATGCACTGATCACGTGGCTGATCATGCACTGATCACGTGGCTGATCATCCACTGATCACGTG
This sequence comes from Bos javanicus, assembly GCF_032452875.1. Taxonomy (NCBI): domain Eukaryota; kingdom Metazoa; phylum Chordata; class Mammalia; order Artiodactyla; family Bovidae; genus Bos; species Bos javanicus. The sequence goes on along the minus strand of NW_026893744.1, from coordinate 515 downwards.
ACTGATCATGCACTGATCACGTGACTGATCATGCACTGATCACGTGGCTATCATGCACTGAATACTTGGCTGGTCATACACTGATCATGTGCCTGGTCATGCACAGATTACATGACTGATCATGCACTGAACACGTGACTGATCATGCACTGATCACGTGGCTATCATGCACTACTCACGTGGCTGATCATGCAATGATCATGTAGCTACCATGTACCGGTCAGTTGACTGATCATACACCCATCAGGTGACGGATCATGCACTGATCACGTGGCTATCATGCACTGTTCACGTGGCTGATCATACACTGATCACCTGCCTGGTCATGCACAGATCACGTGACAAATCATGAACTGATCACATAGCTATCATGAACTGATCACCTGGCTGATCATGCACTGATCACGTGGCTGATCATGCACTGATCATGTGACAGATCATGCACTGATCACGTGACTGATCATGCACTGATCACGTGGCTATCATGCACTGATCACGTGGCTGATCATGCACTG